>NC_083624.1:26725912-26984210 GCF_963584025.1 Labrus mixtus
TGAGGCATAAAAATCCCCCCAAAAAAACCTTTAAAACAAATGTGACTCAATTTGGCAAAACAAATATAATCCCTGTCTTCCCTCAAGAGAGTTGCTTAAAGAACTAATTAGTCATTTAGAATGTATCAGGAGCGATTAAGGATTTCAAACATGAAATCACACACCTTCTAAAAAAGATTGACCAAATAAAGTAAATGAATATGACGTGATCAGAGGCCTCTGAAGAACCACAGTGTGTCTTTGATGCCATTTTTAGAAACACAATAACCCCCAAGCAACTTTCCAGGTCTGCAATGAACAACCATTACAACTTTTCAGCAAGAAAAATACCTTGATACCCCGGTAACACCTACACACAGAGCCCAATCCTGTTTGCTGCTACAGTAAGCCCTCAGAACAAATGTCTCGCCCAATAAGAAAGCAATATTGCAATGCATCACGTTAAGTGAGCGGACCTCTGCGCCACAACCAGTGTCTCTTAACCTTTCCTTAATTTGTCTTGTCTTGTTATGAGCACTCAGTAAAAACTGTGTATCCTTTTCTTTTCTAAGTTGTGAGTGCTCAGCCTGCACCGAGCTGCATGAAAATATGAGTGGAAGGCATGGCTGAAGTCAGATTTTGCTGTAGAGTCGATGCAGCTGTTTCCTCTTTCGTTGGCTCTTTGAAGATGCACAGAAATATTACATCCCCACATGAATCTGACGCTCTGGCCTGCAGTGTGCAGCTTCCTGTTGTCAGAGCGCCATCATTAGTGCGTCCGAACGAGAGGTTAATAAAGAATAAGTTACTGCAACTTTCACTGCACTCTTGATTTACTGCCACCACCTTTCTACAGCACACAAACATCAAACACTTCATTTCAACAGGGAGCTGATAAGGAAATGTTATCTCAGTGTGAAGGAGGCTCTGACCTCCCCTCTGGCTTGGAAGAGGTTGCATGAAAACGTCCAGCGTCCTTTGAGAGCCGAGCAAACGCTTGTTCTCTGCAGCTATAGTTTGCTAGGTGAAACTATGCACTGCGGTTTAAAGTGCTGAAAGAAAACATCTCTATACATGCTTTGGTTTCATCTCGATGTTATAAAAAGAAGTCTCAGGAGCGCAGCTTTTCCACTTGCACAGGACATCATCACTCTTGTTCAACAACCTGACACATATTTTGGCGGGATTGTCGCCACAAGAAGGAAGTTGTAAACCAGAGAGGCTCCCTGTGCAGGAAAAGCTCCTTTCATTGTTGATAATGTCACCTTGAAAACACGGTGGTCCTCTGCAAAAACCTGCACACAGAGACTAGGAAAAAATACTCTAAATAACATGCACTAAAGATATTCACTGATTCAAGAAATCTCTCATATCCAGTGTGGAACTGTTGCAAAGCAGCATGTTTCAGATTGGCAAATTTAATTTTTAGGACTTGTTTATGTTGTGTTTATTCCCTCTCATTCTCTGGACACTTTGGTAACTCCAACCCTTCATTAAGCCTTATTACGCACACCACTCACTCCACATCTGGCTTGGGGCTCCCAGAATGGCTCATTTGCCGTTGCTTTTTATTGCAGTCATATAGTTGGAGTTGTAAATGACTGTGTGGCTGTGTATTGTCTTCTGTTGTGGGGAGAGCACAAATATTCTCGCTAGTGACGTGGAGTGTTAATGTGCATGGTTGCATGTTGTGTTGTACAGGTTTTTGGGCTTAGTGAAGCTTTTTCTGATCCAAAAACAACAGTGCCTTTTTTTGAAATATGGCTTTATTAGAAAAGAAATGCTGTAAGCCGGGTCATTACATAGAATTTAGTGGAAGTGGGTTGTTCAATTTAGCCCCTGGCCTGTGATTGGACGATTGTCAGTTGAGTAAGAGGTACGTATTGGAGAGATTGGCAGCTCTATAACTCCCTCAGACAGGTTTGTCATCTGTGTCAATGACCCACGAGGGAGCCGGCCCTAATATCAAACCCAATGCTGATGGATGACCACAGGTCCAGCTGTTAGAGCACTGTCACAAACACGTTCCTCTGTGTGTGTGTGTGTGTGTGTGTGTGTGTGTGTGTGTGTGTGTGTGTGTGTGTGTGTGTGTGTGTGTGTGTGTGTGTGTGTGCGTGTGTGTGAGTGTGTGTGTGTGTGTGCGTGTGCGTGTGTGTGAGTGTGTTACATAGGGGGAGTATAAACCCATGGTCAGCCTTGATCTTATCTTTAATGACAAAATGAGCTGATGTCACTGATAGCTTGCAGAGGCAAATTTGTAACAATTACCGGTATGTTGTTTAAGGTAGTTTAGTGTGGATTCAAAACCAGATTTCACTTGAAATATTTGGATATCAAATGTTTCGTGTGGGAAAAGTTTAAAACAGTTTTGAACAAAAGGATAAATCAATTACACCTTCCCATTGTTTTCTTGCATTTGTAACAGGTTGAAATAAATTAAAAACTACAAATCCCAACATCATTTGTTGTAGCAAAAATATATCACATTTGTTTTTGAGATTTTATTTAAATATGGCTTTTTGGTGATACATCAATTTCTGACCGCAATTTAATTTTCCACTGGTGGAGAGCTTGAGTTATTGATGCAAGTGTCCGAAACATTTTCCATTTTCAATCTTAAACTGATGTAATTATGTTCCCTCAGAAAGATAGTATGACGTTAACCTATTTTTAGACATATGTATTCTTTCAAACGTAGTCACTTTTAAGACCAAATGATCTACTAATAGGCAAGGACAGGTTTTAAACTCATTTAAAAATCCAAATATATTTTTATAAATTAAAAAATAAAAGGAATACCTCATGAATACCTCACAGAGGGAGGTTTGAATTAATATTGAAGGTGAGAGACGCATACCAAAAACTATAGGGAAGGTAATAGACCATGCCTGCTTCACTCTGTCACCTCTCCCTACAGTACAGCTCTCATTGTTTCATTGTTCCACCTTGCAGCTTTCAGAAAGTGCTAGTGGCTCAAGTGTAAACTACAGTACATCACAGGAAGGAAGAGGGACCTGGTGGTGGTGCTGGTGGGGGTTGGTAGCAGGATCCCAGACCATAAAACCTGGCAGCCGCCCTCTTGCATTGTTCACCCACCACCACCCTAGCCCCGTTTCTGTGTTTTCTCCCTCTGCTCTGGGTATCCTGTGCTTTCAGAGGCAGTAAATGTTGTTGTTGTTCAACAGACAAACATGGATCCTGAGTCCCAGGCTGCTCGTCTACCTTTGTTCTTAACGTGAAGGCTCTCGACGGCAGGAAGGAATGTTGTACTCGGAAAGCAAATAAATAACCTGCTTATAAAGTTTAAGTGTTTTAGCATCATAAGGGTCCAATCAGACGCATATCAGGTCACATGTGGCATCCATTACTGTAAAAAGAGCACAATAAATACATGAATATAATTCCAGCCTTTCAGCAGGATCCTAACACATCCAAATCTCCTCTTATAGCACCACCCTGTGGCCAGATTGAGCTGCCTTATTTGAAGTCTTGACCTGGTGCAGCAGCAACTGTTAATGAGTAATATAGCATGTTAAAATTCACACAGCATATATAAGATAATCTTCTCGTGTAATTTTTAATTAAACATTTTATAAAAATAAATGAAATCTCATGCAGCTGCAGGCTTCTTTTGCACATTCAAAATCACAACCTACTTTTTAAAAAACCTTTAATTCTCTATCAAATGATTTCCCTGTTCTCATGCGTGCTGTAAAATGTTCAACATGAACACAGCAGGAGAGTACAACTTCTCTGGAATGCAGATGCTTCTCTCTCTCTCAGTCTATGTCTGTGATTTAAGGCTGTCAGAGAAGCTGAGCAGCAGGGAGGGAGGGCCCAGACAGGAGGCTGGACATGACAATGAAGCTGAGGTCCTGCAGAAAACTGCTCCCCCTGCTGGCTGGGCAGCTGACAACACTGCTAAACATTTTTCTTGTAGTCTTTTTGCAGGAAGGAGTGTGGTCACTGAAACTCTAAATCTGTCTTTTTAAAGTGTGTTTCTATTCTGATACTATTTGAAGATGGTATTAACATTATAAGTCGGACCTATTGGGATAGGAGGAAGATAGAATAATAAATGATGTAACATTTTGTTTTACCTCAAATGGTAAGTTGTTTTTTTAGCATCAGTTGTCACATTTTTCTTTAAGAAATCAATCATACGAGCAAAAGTTACTCCTGTCCTTCCAACAAAAACACATGTGTATTCAGTTCATCTGATAACCACACTACTTTCTCATCAATACCTCTGCCTGTCTGTCTCTTGGCTTAACCAGAACTGTAAATACTTGGCAGAAAAACATCTGTGTGATCCTAGCAGCAAATAGAAAACTGCAGGCACGGGAACACTTTTTTTTTTTTAGAAAACCACTGTGCACTGCGCTCTAAATGCAGCCTTTCTGTGAGATCAGAAGGACTGATGAAGCCTGTCATAATCATTTCTATGCTACATTAACACAGGCAACAGTGTAGTTTGACTTGGCGCGGGCGAGTGTTGTCGCACAGCCTCAAGCATTTACAAACTGCAACATACTCTCCCGCTGAAGTGAAGGGTCGATGTCTGTCTGAGTTTGAGAAGTTTTAAATCAGGAGCACTTAGGGATGCTTTAAAAAAAAAAAGCTTTTCCTGTTTTTCCTCAGTGAGAAAAGCAAATATTGATGTTTTAATTTTAAAGTCCAGTGTTTTTTCCCATGGGTTTGCAAAGAAATATCACAAACAACTGCAAGACTTACAAAATCTCATGATATTTATTGAGTCTAAAAATCAAAGATATTTTGTTATAACTACATGTTGTCCTCCTTTATCAGATCAGAGAGCTCCTGGGAAACATCTTTGTGTTTTTATCAAAATCAATTTTTGTCTCACACATGGTTGCAGTGCCACTGAAGTCATCAGGGTCACACACCTCCTTCCACTATAGTTTGCCAGCCCGCCTGCAGCTGAAAAATTGAGCTTTCCGGATTGGAAGGGTATATGAACAGAGATAGCTTGACACAACCATTTGTTTGGCTCAGGTGAATACAGGCAGACAGCAACAAGAGTCCCTGCTCTGCAGCAGGGCTCGCACTCGCACAGGGCTCGCTCACTACTGGACACTCATTGCTCAGAGATGCTTTGAAGCTCTGCTTAGGTTCTGTGCTACTGTACTGGATTGTGTGTAAGAAGCACAGCTGGTATTTGCTCTCCATATTTTACAGACAGTCAAGAGTTTAACAGAAAGTCTTTGCAAGGAGGGAATACAAAGCACAGCAAAGCAAAGCAAAGTGCTTTATATATATATATATATATATACATATACTTACTATATTTTGCTTTTGTTTCTGCAAAGTACCTACTAGGGTCAAAATAAAATAGAGTAAAAGTGCAACATTTGACTACTTTTAAAGCTCCTGTGAGGAACTTAGAGTTTGCATCAAAACTGGCATCAGGTTTCATCACAAGCAATAACTCCTCACTGCAGCTTTAAGTAAAGTACAGGTACCTTAAAATGCTTCTTAAAATTCTTAAACATTTTCCAACATGGTAAAAGTACTGTAATTCTGAATGCTAACAAGCTACGACCCATTGGAGCCATTAATGCATGGAAAAAAAAAACAGTGAAGAAACTTTCTGGGATGACATTAATCTTGTCTTCTTGTATTTTGAGTCCAGTCTGTACCTCTATCATTCAAATCACCTCATCATAAAGGTTACACTTTTGACTAACATTGAGCAGGTGTATGAAGTAAGGAGACACAAATATTGCAGTCATAAAAACAATCAGTTATAAATAATGTCACCAAAGCCAGACTGTTGACAGTGATTTTATCACACTCTTTCCTCCGCTCTTTATTGACTGTGCCTCATACCCTCATAAAATGCTGGGACTCTTGTGTTGACTGTCTCACCTTCTCAAAAATATTCACGGCTGCATGAATATGGGTATGAACAGAAAACAGCCCGGCACCTTGACTGTAATGAATTTGAATGTGTGGCTGATGCAGTATTAGTCTGGGTTAGTGCTCAGCCCTGCAGGAAATGAATTGCCCTTTATTTAACATTACAAATTACAGGTGACCCACAGTGAGGAGAGCTGTGAATTTGAAAGGTGCGACAAATAGATTTAGAGGGGCAATGATTCTCTGCTTGATTCCTGTTGTGCAAATGCAAGAGATTAAATGACAGAGGACATTAGGAAATAATTTGTGATTCCCACTGTGATAAACGTAATGTGGTTAGGAGGCAATGAATATGTCTGTTTTCCTCACCATTAAATTAAATTAGGTATTAGATTGCATTACATTGATTTGTTGTATTGCAAACTATCATGTTGACGGCGCTAGCAGAAGGCAAATGAGCATATAAGGTTAGCATTGCTGCAGGGGTGGATGTGTTTAAGGGTATGATGTGCTGGTGGAAGGGTTTCAGTTCTTCTTAGACATCCTGGATCCTTTTCTGAGGACAAAATCCTCACACTTTAATCCGTCTTTTCCACCGCTGATGCTAGCTCGTAATAAGAGCTAAGAGCTGTACATTGAAATCCTGTTGTCAGCATTGCGGCTGAGTCATGCAGGGGCCCCTTTTAACTTTGTTCTCTCTTTCAGAGCCAGAGTTAACCACATCTCTTGAATGTTAAGATCATATTCCGTCTGAGATAAATCCATCAGTTCCCTCACCGACGTATCGAAACAAATGTGTACTAACCGCGCTTTACACCATTTCAGGCTCCCTCTCCAGCCAGTGACTCGGCCCGTTGAGTAATGAAGTGTTGGAGTTCAGTAATGAGACTGTTTACAGGGCGTGCTTGTTTCACATGAATCAAGCCCAGTGTGTGGTTAGATAAATACCAGCTTGGCCCTGCACGAAGCTAGTCAAACCTTCTCCTCCGCGCAGGAAATGGCAGCCAAATTCCTGTGGAATGAATGAAGAGGAAATCTGCGAGTGGCAGCCTGCACCACCAGATCGCTTGTGAAAGGAGAAGGATGGAAAAGCCGAGGCCCTTTTCCTCTGGCGTGGAGCCGGGCCAGGGCTCACTAGGTGAGACTGATGGAATAATAATACACATCCTGAGTGTTCTTTTCATTAGCAGCACGGTTTCATGTTTTTCATCATCCTGCTGAGAGAAATGGAGAGACCCTTATTTTTGAGCTGGACAAATTACCTTTTCCCCTCTGGGAGATGCAGCTGCATTCAATATCGTGTGTGTGTGTGTGTGTGTGTGTGTGTGTGTGTGTGTGTGTGTGTGTGTGTTTCTGTGTCTGTGTCTGTGTGTTCTGTGTCTGTGTCTGTGTGTTTAAGGTGGGGGTCGCGGCTGGATGCAGGGATTTCCTGTGGAAATAATAATTAACCACAACATGCACACAGGGCCTTGGCTCTCCCCCTAAATATTGTCTTTTACAAGCGAGCAGGTAAGTGGATTCTTCTCATTTCCTCAATGAGATTTAGATGTGAAGTAAATGTCCATTAGGATATAAAGAGTATTGGTTTAAAGGCACGACCTCAATCTGTCAGTTGTGTAAACCCATCAGTCCAAGCACTTTGAACTGAAGTGGCAGCATGGCCGCCTGTATTTAGCCCACATTATCAGTGATTCATATTAGCCCTTAGCATAAGCCTCTCCATTAACTCCACCTGCAAACACCTCATATCCCAGGTGACCTATTTTCCCCAATTACTAATGCCATCACTCTACACTCAGCTGCCACATCAGACATCAGCAGACCCAGATTAGAGCAGATTTCATACAAACTCCTCTCACTGCTACACAAGAGTACATTTTTCTGCACTCTTATTACAGAGCGCACAGAGGAAGAGTTACAGCACCTCTCAAATGAAACAGGCTTGAGTGATAAATCTCCGACGCTAATGCACACGCTTAAGAGTTTTTGACTGTAAATAAAGTCATGGGAGACATGCTGTACTTACATGGGAAAAGCCTGGAGGAAATAGCTCCCCCCCTTGAAAGAACACATGGGAGTGTAAGTCTGCAGCCAATCAGAATGCACGATGAAACATTTTTTTTTTCCATCTTTGAGTCCTGCTGAAGGCCTCAGCTTTTGTTGTGGTATTATATATATTTCACAAACAAAGTTGTCTCATATTGATTAAAAAAACAGCTCCGTCAAATGTTGTTTACTTCCATTTTCCCTCCAAAAAAACAAATTCAATCATCATCTTTTCAATCATTTAAACAGCAGAGCAATAGGCTTTGTCTATATTAGTAAGATAACTGGGATGACTTTATGTTGGGCTCAATATATTGCTTTTCACCATGATAATCAAAGTGTCATCCATCTCTCTGCACAAACACAAGGGACACTTTAATTGCCACTAATAATACATTCATCTTGTCAAAACCAGGTGATAATAACGTCATTTCTATAGCAGCCTTTGATATCTGCATCAAATTAGCGTTCATGCACCGTTAGAAGATGTGAAAGTTAGACACCTCTGAGGAAAACCAGATAAGGAAACAGTTAATTCATTGTTGCTGCTGGGTGTCTGATCACACTGCTGAGGTCTTGAACAACATCATACACTTTATGATTAAAAATGTTACATGTACAAAGATACTGATTCTCTGTGTTAGGTAAAAAGAAACAGATATGTTGTGTTTTCTGTAATGATGTGTTCACATTCTTTTATTCTCTCATTGAAAAATGAAATATCAAAGAATATGAAAACTGAAACAGGTTTTGTTTGTTTGTTTTATTTCATGTTTGATGGGTCATTTAGAGATATTTTTTCCCCTGATGTGAGAAGTAGGAATACACCTTTAATCTTTGTTCTGTGCTAAACTATATCTCTGAATTCTTTGTGTGAGAAAGAAGAAGTTTTATCTCTGTTAGTGTTGTAAATAATGGTTAGTAAGGCCAAATGAACAAAGAAAATCATGCCTGAGTACAGTACAACTGCAAACTAGATGAAGGCAAACTGTAAAAAAGAGAAAAAACAGTAAAAGCAGTTATGACTTATAGCTAAAGGTACAAATGATTTTGATAGTCTTAAAGTAAACACTTGAAATCATAAAAGGGGAGTTCATACTGGACTGGCTGTATCCTTTGAAGATATCCACCAGAGTTGATCGACACTGTGTAGGTTCTCAGACATCCAGGTTAAAGTCAGTTTGAAGCTTGATCCAAAAGCGACTGGTAACTTCAACCAAATCTAGTTGTCTTTGGATCAAGCTTTAAACTGACTTCTGAAGCGTTGTGTTACCTTTAGACTGGGAAAACAGTCGATTGGTATAAGCACAATATTTAAATTTATTTTTTCTAAAGTGATTTTGATGTGTTAATATTTGTTGTACATGATTTGCCCAATATATTCAGTAACTTAAATATTGCAAAGAAAGTAAGAAGAACAAATGTACATAGGGATCAAAATGGTCAATTATCGCTGGTTAATGGTTAATTTATGAAGATTACACAATCAACAACTCATATTACAACTGCTGCTTGTGTTGGAGTTTTACTGAACTTCTTGAACTTCAACACAAAGATGAGCTGGCTGGAAATATATTGGCTATTTAGATGAACTCTCACTGAAGTGGAAACCACCCTCATGCAGACCATCAAGTGCTAATTGGTTTGGAATGGAGCAAAGGTATCAAGGAACAGATTCCAGATGACACAGCGCTGATGGGAACGTCCTTTAAGTAAATGTAGCAGTCGGCTCCAGCGCACCACACCATGCTTCATCTGCTCGGGACGTCTGATTACACAAGCAGCATGTGCCAGCCGAAGCGCGGGGCTCCTCTGAAGTGTAATCTTTGCTTTAATGAAGTGCACTGCTGCAGTTTGCAGTTCTGCTCTGGATCTGTGTGAAACTTATCCGCCTGTATGTGGGAAAGTATCTGAGGCAGCAGAGCCCCGATGGGATGCAGTACAGATGGAGCAATTAAAAGCAAGCCAAAACAATTGTCTTTTTGGAGCCAGACATATTGGAGAGTGAGTTGGAACAATGCATCCCGTTTAGAATATTTTACAGAAGTTTAGAGAAAACAATATAACTAGCCACAGGAGAGTGGAGAATGTGATTCTGAAACTAATATAGCCGGCAAGTCTGTGTTGTTCAGGGAATCTATATTTGGCTGTTGAGTAGATTATGAAAGTGAGTGTGTGTTAGGAGCATTATGTGTGAACATTATATCAGACCTGTTCTGTCAAAACATACCATTATAATTACATTTCTTCTCTTATGCAGGGTTTTTATCTGTAGACCCTTCAGGTGGCAGTCAATTCCATTGCATGTTATGCTCAGGGTGGGAAGCTAATATACTGTAATTGCGTCATACTGCTGTGTTCCTTGTAAGACGTATGAAAACACGGTTTCTCTATTCAGCAAGAGAAAAGGAAATCAACAGTGGAACCTAAAGGAACATCGGGCCCAGTAAAAACATGTTTCATAATCTATTAGCTACAGTCAGACCACATAGAACATTAGCATTCAGTCACTTATTCAGTGTGCTAAATTAAGCTAGGAGGTGGCTCAATCCTTATTACCGCTTATTGGTGTTTAAAGAAGTAAGATTAATCCCGAGCTAATGTTATGTCAGCTAGAAATGTACCTCCTAGCAATGATAGAGAGGAACTAAGGTACACTTTCTAGCAAATATTTCGCTAGCTAGAAAGTGGTTGAACGTTAGCATTAACTGTTGTCAAATCAAAGCTAATAAAATATGTTGTTTCATGTTGAAATATTGCTCGCTTTCCCTCTCTCTTTTACCACCCATTGTCTGTTTAACAGGAAGCAGTTTAATGATAATCTTTGTAAGCATGGAAATTGGAACTTGTTGCTGGAGAGCTGCCGGTTAACTTCCAAAGCACGGCCGAGGTGCTCATTGGCAAGGGACTACACCACCAACTGCTTGGGCCCCTCGACGTTGGTGTGCAGCCCCCTCACTCTGACATTTCTCCATTAATGTATCTCCATAGGGTCCAGTTTGTGCATGTGAGTGTGTGTGTGTGTGTGTGTGTGTGTGTGTGTGTGTGTGTGTGTGTGTGTGTGTGTGTGTTTTGGGCCTTCGTGAGTGTGTGTAGCATGTTCAGTATTAGCAGTTTGAAAAAAATGTAAGTTCTCCTTGTGGATAAATAATATATATTAGATACCCTGAATTAGTTTGACCTACAATCAAGAACAATATGAGAT
The DNA here is from genome assembly GCF_963584025.1 of Labrus mixtus. NCBI lineage: Eukaryota > Metazoa > Chordata > Actinopteri > Labriformes > Labridae > Labrus > Labrus mixtus. The sequence continues at coordinate 26,737,023 of NC_083624.1, forward strand.
TATATTAGCATGAGAGAATCGCACCCTGTGTGTGACATCAGAGGAAAATAGCCACCTTGTAAATATACTGAATGGTTCCCCCGTTAAAAACCACAACATCCCAAATCTAGTCCTGGTTGCAGCTGTTCAAGATGACTTTTGCGCTGCAAAAAAAGATCTCCTTGCGCCAACGTCTTTCAGAGAGGATTTTTTTACAGTCTGTCCTGGCACATCGACCTCTAATAGTCTGTCTCCTCCGCCCAGCGGGAGAAGGACAGCAGCAGGAGGGAGTAGTTGGGAATTGTATTTTCTTTCTCATCATGGGGTGGTCTCACAGCTCTGGAGGGGGGGCTAAGGTTGATGATATCAGGTTATAATTAATACAGAAATCTAATTACACCCACTTTTCATCCGCTCTGATGTGATTATTTTTGTGTGAAATAACATATTATAGCACCATCTTCTCCATATGTAATATAATAGACTGTTTACTGTCTGTGCTTCCCCTGCTAAAAGTATATATTTAGCTAAAGGATACAAAATTACATCCTTTATAAAATCATCGGTACAAGAGCTCACCTTTGATTTATAACACCATTTTCTTAAATGTGATATGTGAAAAGATATTGATAACTCTGTTTCTGTAACAAACATGATCTATGTTGGTTTATATTTGTTGATTTTTACAAAAGTGTTCGTTCCCTTGCAGATGTTTGTACTGAAGGTGTGTTGCTGCAGCAGGAACACAGATGGCTCAACCAAATACTCTCTGCACATCATTCTATGACAGCAGTTCAAAAGAGAGGACCTGGTGAGCAGAGATGAAAACTATCCTGCTTTTCCATACAGGGGCTGAAGGTCATTCAGAAATCAACTCCAGGTTGTAAGTGAACATTTCCTTCTGTTTTACCACTATACTACGAACAGCGTTCCCAAACCTAAGAATAAAACTGAATGGCAATTTCTAACCTGTTGTGCTGGAGAAGTGAATCTAAACTTCTTTTTTTTTTTTATGCTCTCACAGATGTACGTTTTTTTCTGCCAGAAAAGATCAAATACTTTTACAGAGAAGGCTTCGAGTAGTATTGCTTTGTTTTTAGGAAAATACGCTCTTTCTTAAAGAGACAATCATTGTTACGTCTGTATGAGAAATTAAAAGCTACAGTGGGCAAACAGTTAGCTTAGCATAGCATAAAGACTGGAAAAAGTAGGAAACAGCTAGCGTAGCTTTAAGTAATAATAAAAAAACATCCACGAAACAGCAACTCTAAATCTAATTAATAACCAACCTTTCAAGTAAAATAAAGAAAGGAAAACAACTCCAAAAAGAACACTTGTTGTAGAAGTTACTGTCCTAAGCTAACCACTGCTAGAAGCTTCATATTTAATCTACTGACTTGACAATCTTCTTCTAATTGTTCACAACAAAAGGGGATAGGTGCGTTTTCAAGTCTTACTGTCATCATTCAACAAAGCGGATGAGCATAACAGTGCAGAGAAGTCTATGGAAATGTTGGAATGAGTGGACACATTTAAAAACACAAAAATGTCAAAATGCCCCTTCAAAAAAAGTTTAGACTTTCCCTACTTTTGATTATGGTAGGCTATATGACGATCCAAGAGGTTGACATTATAGATGGGATGGATTTCAAACATACGGAAATCTCCTGAAAAACTCTGGAGATTTGGCTACCCGGAGGTTCTTTAGGCTATATGTGAACGCAAACAGACGCATTTTTCGCGCAGACTTTACCCGGAGTTTATCCGGCCAGACCCCTAGTATTTTATCCGCAGAATATGTATTATATATATAATACCTGATGTCTGAACGCGGCCGAATATACTCCGGAGATTTTCAATTCGAGCCAATGGGACCCGAGTTACGTTTATATACAGTGACCGGCTAAAGTGTCTGCACGCGACCACTACGATCTCCGTGGACGTAATTAAACGTCTGCATTCTGTTTTCTGTTCGTCAGTATGTTGTTCTCCTCTCTCTTGTGGATGTTGTCATTCCATTGGATTACATATAGCATTGATATAAAGACAAATATTCTCATTATAACGTCGTGTAGCGGACTCTGTTGCTACAGCCGCTACTTCCGCGTTGTTTATTTACGTCACGTCTTACGTCGGGAAATCCTCCGACCCCCCTCCCCCCTCTGACAGGGAAAGTCCCCCGCTGTGAGGAGCATATGTGAATGTCTAGGTCGGGAGAATCTCCGGAGAAGTCCTCCTGTAAATTATCTAGATATTATCCAGAGTGCATATGTGAATTCAGCTATAATGCAGGTTAACAGTTCTCATGAGTTGCATAATGTAACGTTATCTTAACTTAATTTTTGTTTGTCAATGCTGCGTACAGTTCCTGATTAAATCCTAAAAGAATGTTGACCGTTTCCTACAAAATGCAAACCACAACTGAACTATATTAAATATGCATTTCATGACCAGACAGATTCTGCTGCTGTTTATGGATGACAAAGTTGGAATTTCATAAAATGCAATGATCAAAGAGGGTATTAATAGTAAGGCAAAGTTAGTTATGTTTCTGCTTTGGTTGGACTGTAATAAGTGCAGTAGCAGAGACTCAATAAACAGAAGTCTTTAAGGAGACCCAGACAGAGAAAATAATCTAAAGTCCTGAAACAATGAGTCTTCATTGCAGCAGATATCTGAGTTGTAGGGACGATACAGATCAGGGTTTGACAAATGATTATGATGATTTTGATATTTCCTGCAGACAATTCAACTTTTTCATTTCCTGCTAAATTGTCTCTCGGCTTCAGTCCCGTCGTGGTGGGCTTCCCTCTTGGTTCCGTTGTTCCTCTGTGGTTTTATTAAAGCTAACATTTGTCAGCAGGAAGATGGTTGATATGCAAAACATGGAGCAGCTCACACCTCGGGCTTTAAGCTTAGTCCCACTGATTGAGAAATGCGATATGAGCAACGGCCTGCTACCACACAACAGATAAGAGACATGAGTAATGTTCAGAAGATTTTGGTGTTATTACTCTTTATAATATTTCTTTTATTTGTACCTGGCTGTAGTTTGAGGAATGAAGTCAGGGGAGAGAAAACATTGTGCTCTTTTTGTGAAAGTAATTCAAAGTGATTCTTTGATCTAAAGCGGATTTATATAAGATCTAACTTTTCTCAAGGAAAGCTTTGAGTAATCCTTTAGGTACTTGATAATACACTACATGGTTCTGCTTTATTTTGGTCATAGAAAAGCATAAATCCACAAACAGCCTGCAAAAGATCCCCAAAAAGTGATTCTATGGATCATATTTACTGCATTGCTTACCTGGTTGTGAATTCATTTGTAGCATTTGGCCCAAATATATATAAAAAAAAACAATCACCAATGTACACCATTCATACTTTTGTTGCCTCACACACAATGTCTATAACGTCCTCAACATCAATATTCTCTATTGCCACGATTACACAGAAATTAAATTGATCTAACGCACTCATGCCCAGGACAAGATGGATTCCAAACAGACCCTTTGTTTTCAAAGATTTAAATAGCTATTAGTTTCAACATTTGTTCAGATATATTATAATTAATACATTCAGGCTTTTGCAACTAAATGTGTAATACAATAAAGTACCAAAAAAGTATTATTTCAAAGCAAAGGCATTTTCTCTGAATATAATTTCTGCTATGGCAACATGAAGCAAAAGGAGCATGCTGTGTGGGGAAATTGTTCTGCTAAGTGACTCTTTGCCTCACATTGCCAGGCAGCATCTCCCCATATAAATGGCCGTCCGGGCTATTTGTCAGGAGCACACATCAATCTTGTTGCGTATCGCCACAGAGCCGGGAGGCGAGTCGTGTAGGCTGCTGTTACCCGTCAGAAATGTGTTGAGCTTGTCTCCTCGGGGCCGTCCTCGCTCTGTACAGGAGAGGAGCCGAGCTGCAGCCAGCGTTCTGAAGACTGCTCACTTTCATTAGAGAAGTCATTACAGGGATTACAGGAGCCTCGGCAATGATTTTTTTAAACTTGGATTATTGTATTTGGATTTAGTTCAATTCATCAAGCATGTAACTGAAACGCTGCAGTGACTGAAAAAGAGATTGTGTGAATGTGTCAAAAGAGGGAGAAAGAGAACTTAGTGTATGTAGGTCTGTTTCTTATAGTTTTTTTTTGCATCTCTTACTGCGTCTGACTTTCTGTTGCTACATAGCCTGCTTAATTTCACCAATCTAAACTCAGGGAAAAAAAGATCCCAGTGCCAATACAGCGAAGAGAAAACTGACAAATTAATTGTAACATCAGTCTGCATGTCATTCATTCGTGAACAACTTAATAACTCACAGAAAAGATCAAGAAGGTACTTCATACTGTTTTCAGAGATACTTCATATTCTCTCCATTCATTTTATTTCCAATCCTTGACAGAAGTGACATCAGCCTAACATGTTTCACATTTTCTTAGTGTTACAGGAACAAAACCAAAGAAAGCAACATGTAACTCTTTCTTTGGTTTTTGTAAAGGTTTAGTAGTCTGATAATAATTAGTTCTCATAGAAGAGCCATATCTTTCTGTGGATTACCACCAGTTTCCTCCCTCCACTCATTTCTCATGCTTACATTGTCATGACCTAGAAGAAAAGTGTGTGTTCAGGGGGATGTTTCTGATCTCGTGTCCTGAGCGCTGGAATAATGTAAAAGCGCTGGTGTGTTGCTGCTGCGGCTAGGGGAGCGTGTTGCCATAAAATATTAATGACTTGGAAGCCGGGCCACATGACAAGATGAATGTAATTGGCCCTCGCAGCTCTATCTGTGCATGTTAATGAGATGGGATGGTATTTAAATCAGATGCGCCCCAGACGCTGTGGCTGCAGCGTGGAAAAGCACAAACAAAGATGCAGTGAGAGAGCACAAATGCAGCCAGATAGATATATAGAAAATGTCACTTATTATTCTGTGTTGTCTTCATGCTGCTTGCATCTCTTTGTGATTGTTTTTTTGTTTGTTTGTTTGAGCAGAGAGTATTTGTAGTTCAGTTTTTTAGTGACTGTTGATCAAAATAATACAAACTAATGCTGAGATTTCCTTTTTTTTTTTTTTCTTCAGGAAACTTGAATCTCACAGCAAAGTGGAGACGCCCTTTGGATGAAATCCAGACGTAAAGCTGAGGAAAAGGTGTGCACCTGCACAACACCTGCCCTGGCAGAGTGCTGAGGTCAAGCCCTGTGTGTCACCAGCAGTCTGGAGCAAAGCTGTAGTCTCTGAAACCAAATGTGACCACCTCAGGAGAAAACACTGGGCTGTGGTAACTGCAGACAACAGCTTGAGTCTGCTCCCCCGGGGGGGGGGGGGGGGGGGGGGGGGGCACGGCTTGGGAAATTGTAGAAGGTAGCAATAAGACCTGAATCTTAAAGGGAAAGAAGGCCATTTTAAGTGTGTTTCAGATACTATGTAGGTGTGTGTTTATATGGGTGATGTGTCTTAGATCTTAGAGAAGTGGAAGAATAAAAAAGAGTCAGCAGATGGAGAAACTGTGTGACTTTACTTTCATTATCCAGACACCTTTGATGATGCTGTGGTCATCCTCTGCAGCACCTCATGAAAACACACACTCATCCTGATCTGCAGACATGTGACTCTGTCTGGACAAAGGTGTGATGTATCAAAGCCCTGGTGTCTCTGTGTGTGTGTGTGTGTGTGTGTGTGTGTGTGTGTGTGTGTGTGTGTGTGTGTGTGTGTGTGTGTGTGTGTGTGTGTGTGTGTGTGTGTGTGTGTGTGTGTGTGTGTGTGTGTGTGTGTGTCTGTGTGTGTGTGTTTTTTTCATGCAGACTGGGAGAGACCTGACGCCAAAGGGGTGGGGGAGGTGCAGGCAGGAGGACAGATGGTCTCCCTCATGGTGGCTGAAATAAAAGAGGGAATTAGAGGACTCCAAGGTGTACACTCTGACGGCAATTACAGCAAATAGATTGGAAGTGGACCTGCAGGCACCCGGGGAGGCAGCTCCGTGGGGGAGAGCTCCACCTCACTGCATCTGGTTCACACACACACACACACACCTAGTCTAGTCTGACCATTAACATACCAGAGAATAAGTGTCAAAACATAACATAAGTGAAAATAAACTTCATGTGCGCTGTAGAGTTTGAAATGGATTTCTACATTACCATTTTTCTCAGTTTGGATCCGTGTGTGTGAAGGATTTGCAAAACCAATTTCAGACATCCCTGCGAGCTGTTTTGGTTAGTTATTCCGCTGCCTGCAGGAGTTTGAAAACAGTCAATTATTTTTGTCTTGCTCGCTTCCGCACATTGATTCTCAAACGATTTTCACTGCCCCTCCAAGTAAGGATATGCAGCAATTGAATTAAATAAGCCCGCCCAATCAATATAAAACACGTAACACAGCCACGCTCCTCTCTCATCGCCTGTGGAAACAACAGGATTCATTGGAGATGAAAATGCAGACAAACTCAAAGATACTTTTATAGATCCGCGGAGGTGGTTATGAAGTTTATGGATAGTCATCAAATATTTTGAAGATAAAATATTTAGTGCATTACTTCTGGCAATATTTGTGCGAGGAATTTCTGAAATATTTTGGCATCTGTCGTTCTCTTTTTGAAGATATTCAGAGAAGTAAGGATCAGCAGATGCTATTAGCTTTTCCCCTGTGGCTGGATGAGTGAAATACCATTTAGAGAATGTGTCTCTAACCCCAAAACCTTTAGTTCCCATCAATGCGTAAATGATAAAGATGCAGACTAATGAAAAAGAAGGATCCCGGCCAAAGTCGCCCATAAAAACAACATTTGGATGAGAGAGACCTTAAGCTTATCCATTAACCTCTGAGAAATGTCTTTACTGCTACTCCCACACTGTAGAGTCTGTGTCGCCAAATACACACAAGACAACGTTGAGACAAACTAAAGAGATTCCTTTACTTTTTCCTGTACTTTGGAGAGTCATTTTGATAAGATAAGATAACCCTTCATTGATCCCACAATGGGGAAATTGGCTAAAAAGCAACAAAGAAACAAAAAAGTAACACACTATGCACACTGTACACAGAGAATCCAACAGTTAGAGAGAAGTAACATGATTCCAATTTAGAATTAAACATTCAAAGAAAAAACACTGTTGAACACAGTATTGTAGTATTGGAGTTTCTGATAATATTGCACATCAGTATCAAGAAGTGTTTTTAATATGTTTGCAAATGATTTTTTTTTTTTTTCATATGTAAAATAGAGATGCACCGATCCACTTTTTTCAGGTTTTTTTTCAGATGCCGATTCAGATTTTCGGATCATTTTTTAACCCAAGCAAATAGTGTTATTGTTGGTTTTATGTGTAAGGTTACACAAAGCTGTAGTAAACATTTCTTGCTCTTGCAGTTCAGTATTAATGTCTTCAAAGCAAAACTGAGCGAGCTGAGAATGTTTAAAATGCCCAACGATCGTTGTTGATCAGTGGTGTGGATCGGCGCCATAAGTCTGATATCCGATCCGTGAATTATGTCAATATCTGACCCGATACCCATATTGGATGACTGTCCCATCTCTAATGTAAAATATAAAGCAGATGCCTTGCATACAGGTTACTAGCTGTGGCTCATTTGCGACCGGTGTCCCTGGCGAGGCTTGCTGCCCATGCAGGGGGTGAGAACCGTCCTCCTTGTCTTCCACCACCACCACTGAGACTCTTAAGAGCGATACAGTGGTCAAACCTAACCAAAAGAACTAAGACTTGAGGTGATCTTGAAAATCACAAATAGATGTGGAAACATAATATATACAGTAGAGGTTCCCTGTTGGCTACTACAGAGTAAACTTGCGCACTGTTATCAGCCTCATATATTCCCATGAAGATTTACACACCAGGCTTAAAACTAAATGAGGACTCAGGTTTGTATTGTATACAATGTAAATAAGGCCGACTTTTGGCCTATGAGTTATGGCCTCCAGAACTGGCTGCTTTCCTTATGTTGCATATATTCATGAACAGTAAATCACTGGCTTCTGGAAAAACACAAAAAAAGGGGGAAAAAAAGGGAAACGAAGCCAATGCATAAAAGATAATTAGGCAGTGAACATGTGTAACCAATCAAAAAGTTTGTCTGAGTTTACTTATTTTTACCCACATTAGAAGAAGGAAAAAAACTCAGAGCAACAAATCAAACATGTTTGGTGCCTTTGCTCGCAAAAATAAATTATTTTATTGCTGCTCGGGTGAATAAAAAACACATGAATAACAATTAACAAATTAAAAGAATGTCTTTATTCTAACATGCAGAGTTGATGTTAAAATGTTTCAAGCTCTGACCCTGACAGAAAGTTTAGTGCTCACTGGAATAACAAAACAATATCTAACAGACTGAAGACCCAGAGAAAGCTTATCCTGAAGTACAGTTAGTGTTATGGAGAATAATCAAGGACTAAACTAAAGAAGAAAGCAGAATAACACAAACTCACATCAAGGTTACTGCACACAGAGTCCGGGTCATCTACAGGTCCAGGTCATGTTCTGCCATTTAAAGTCCCTTATGTTGATGCTGCTCTTCTGTTCAGAGATGTTGATCCTATGAACACCTCATGTTTGACTCGTATACTGTATGTATCATGTAGGACAGGGACACTGAAATCAAGTGGTAAGGAATTTCATTTTGTATATCTTTGGAGGTTTAGAAGTTGTCTAAACTTGAAGATGAGAATGCAGAGTCAGTGTGAGTCTGAGGTATCTGGTTAAACACATCCCTAAAAGGCCATGTAGCTGGTAGTCTTATTTTATCTTTATCTTTATCTTTATCTTTATCTTTATCTTTATCTTTATTTTATCTTTATCTTTATCTTTATCTTTATCTTTATTTTATTTTTATCTTAGTTTATATTGTTGAAGGATGAAAATGTCTCCCTGAAAGCTTTTCATCTGTCCTATATGATCTCACATCACTGGGTAGGTAGTCCTCATTTCTCTCTTTTTTTCACTTTCACCCTCAGTGCAAGCATTTGGAGAAGAAATCAGCTGAAAGTACTGCAGACCTGAACAGTATGTCATGACGTTATAGCCCCTCTTGTGTTTTGTGAAGCTCTTCCTTAATGCATAAAATATAAAGCCTTTCCAAAGCAAGCTAGCTAAGGTTGGATAAACGTAATCTGTCCTCTGTATTTACTATCTATCAATCTGAAGTTTCTAGTTTTAGTAGTCTTAAGAAAAAAAAATATTGCAGAAGCCTCTACTCAGAGAAACTGAAAACATCTGACCTTCATTGTGCTCGACATGTGTGTTTTTGTTGGATTGAAAAGTCTGAAATCCAAGTTTGTTGAACTCACATGCGATCATAAATCATGGCCAATATTCTCAAAACAAACAAATCCATCGACAATGAATGATAAAATCCATCACAATAGAGCATGAAAATCACAAAACTTTAACTTAACCCTCATTTTCAATCTTGCGTGGCTGTTTATTTTTTCTTTTGGCTTCTTATGTGGTATTCCAAAATAAACCTCACATTTTTTCAACAAGAGGTGCAAATACTTTTAAGGACGTGCCGAAAATAACCCTAGATTAAAGTTTAAAGCATTGATCTCGCTTCAAGAACAACATGAGATGTTGCACTTTTTTTTCTCCACACTGTCAGTGCTTTGATTTGTCGAGGTGTTTCAGACCTTTTCCCCACAGATTTGGATGTCTATAGTTTCTCCTTGTCAAATAGGATTCCTCTGCTGCTGGACAAACAGCAGCTGCAGGAAACTTGCAGCCTGACAGGGCAAACACGCTCTGCTCGTTAGGATACTGAAACAAAAACATCATGTAGCCATGAAGCACACAACCTCATTTATCTAACTTCATTGTATTTCTTAAATTAGCTTGTGCAAACTTATACGGCTGATTCTATTTTAGTTACCGATATATAAAGTAATACAAAGCTCATGAACCACCAACTTTTGAATTTGTACGACCAAGAGTGGCAGTAAATCTCATTGTACTGATAATGTGCCAAAAGTATCGACCAATGATGATATTTCTGTTTTAATTCCATGTGATCACAGAAAGAGATTTATGTTTGGCCACCAACAAACACACAAGACACAAGTTCATATTTAACCACAGCGTAGTCCGCTCCATCTGTCTTCAATGTAATCGTCATCATAAAAACAGGAAATGAAGTGAAAGTAAATCGTATCGGATATTTGAAGTCTTTAAAGAACTATTCAATATCCTCCGTGAATGATTTTAATAGAGTGAGTCATATTTCAGGTGGCCTGCTTTTTCAGATTGTATCACCGCTCAACATTTGTCACCTGTCAAATTATTTTCCCCCTGCATGTCATGTTCATTTGTCAAAAACAGCGGCGTTCAAAGTTGCCCACCGCTTCCCCGTCCAACTAAATCAGATTTGGGGGAAAGGGGGTTTATTTGGATGTCATATTCATGGTAATGTTGGAATAATAAAATCGTGCATGATTCTAAATGCCATTTATCTAAGTCTCTATGCATTTAAGTAAATATGAGGACTAATGGCTGGACTATGAAGAGAGCTCGGGCCATTGAATTGTTCAGAGAGAGCACGTTTTGCCAGTGTTCGGAGTAGATGCAAGAATTCTGCAGAAACAGATGATGCCCCTATCAGATAACAACGAGTCTGTCGCCCCAAAAAGAGACACAAAGCCCTCATTTACAATGACATCGAGAGTACAATTAAAACGAATAAGAGACAAAAAAGACGAAAAAACAACAAAGACAAAATACATAGATTATAAGACCTGAAGAATAAACAGTAAACAGTTAATAACATTTACACTCATGAGTACAGTGAACTGTGATCAGGTTTTTAAATTGACCCATGTTAACCATTGTATTGAGTTTGAATGTGTTTTGTACTGTGTTCCAGGTGTGTGCAGCACAATGGGTAAAATGTATCTTTTGTAAGATAAAAGCAAAACAAAACCATTTCTAATAATAATAATAATTATATTAAAACCTGCTTAAGCTGAAGTTCTTTTCTTGAATGAAATGAATCAGAGCAAGACTCGACCAAAGAAGAGACCACCAGAGGCAAAGGTGGAGACTTACTGCTGCCTCCTTTCAGGGTTTTAACACTTTAATATTTCTGCAGCTTCTGATCAATGCCAGAGAAAAACCATTTCTTATCATTCTTCCAGCTACTTAGAGCCACGTCTGAGTTACGGTCGGTGTATCCGATGCACATTCATTCTTCCCTCCTGACAGCTTTATGGAACTCATTATCCGCTTTGTGGCCATGGCTGTGAATGGAGAACCTGTGGGGGTTTTATGTGTAGCCAGTAGCTCCTCCACTGACCACATTTAATGTCCTCTCAGAAACAAAAAAACAGGCGGGTCAAGTTGGGGAGGGGGACGAGGCGAATCCAGGCTCTTCTCGCACACAGAGTGCCCAGTGTTGGATGTGTTGATGTGAGGGCGAGGGAGCACAGTTTTATTTACCTCAGGTGCAGCAGCTCATTATAATGGTGTTAATGAGGAGCAGATGTAGCTGAGTGATGAAGAAGGAGGAGGAGGGTGTCTGGAGGAGTGTGGTGTAGCCTGTCCAGGGCAAACCTACATGGAGGTCCTGTCCAGGGATTCCCAAATCCCCCCTTTCCCTACAACAAATACAGCCGCGCTTCATGTGTTAATATCTACTCAGCAAGTGCTATTAGCAAACAGTGAAAACTGCAGAGCACAGTGATTTAGTGAGCCCTGCTCGCTGTTGGCTGAGCTAAAAGGTTACTGGGATATTACTGTAGTCATGAATGATTTAGACCTGAGAGGAACCTTCTTGTTTAGGTTCTTTCAATTGGGTTTTTGAGGCAATTTTCTTCGTTTTTTAAGTCTGCCTATTCTTTATCAGGTTCTATTGAACAAATCTTAATCCTCATTTACAATAATTTCAGCATAGAAAATCATCTGTTTTAACGAACAAAAAAACTTCATGCTGAGCTAATGGATTAAAAAATAAATAGGTAAATATTTTGTAACATGAAGGGCTGAGAAAAGTTTGGGTTTAAGATTTCCATTTGGTTAAGGCAAGTATGCTCAAAGACAGCTCTGCATCTAGCGTTTAGGGAAAGTTAAGATAGGCTAACGTTACTTTCTGCATAACATTGAGTCCTGGTTAGCTAAGACTTAAGGTAAACATTTGTTTTAATGGTGACACACTGATTTAATAACCAGTTTCTGATGTTTAATAGTTTGACAGCAGGTCAGTTGATGTTGGTAATGCTATAGGACTGAAGGTTGTGTTTAAGTTTAACACAGGTGAGAAGTTTCAGTCCATCAAAGATGTTAGCAAACATAGTAGGATATAATGAATAAACACCGAGAGCAACAGAAACTAGTTATAATATTAGAATCATATCAAAGAGCCACATGATGCACTTAGAGACATGTTCCTTCATAACATTAAACCTGAGCTTTAGTTTTTTATAAAAAACAACACTTACATAATCTGCTGTATCTAATCACTAAAGCATCACATTTGTATGAATCCGCAACTGAAAATAGTCCCCAATAAATCAACTATTTATTATCTGCACATCTCATTTAAAGACAGAAACAAACACTGCACTTTGCTCCAATCCAAGTCATTGCTAAAAGATCTTTAAGGTTTAAATAAACATTCAGGTCTGTAAGTCAGTCCCACAAACAGCAAACTGTTGTTTTTCTCAAACTTCACTCAAACAGGAATAAATACTTAATTTATTGTAGACTTTTTTTCAGCTGCAGATTCATACACATTTGACCAAACCTTTCATTCAATGTATTTCTGCTCATGTTGGCCCTCAGCTTCACTTTATAGTTTGTGTTTAATCGTAAAGCTATTACATGAAAGGCATGGGCATGACTTGGTGTCGAATTTGGAAACTGTTAATGCCACCAATAAAAGAAGAATGTGAACATAGACAAAAAATACAAAACTTGAAAGTCTATTTTAGCACCAGAAAAACTTGTTTCATAAATCTGTGATATTGCTGTTCACTCGCTGTTTATTTGTCCCTGAACGCCTCGTCTGAATCCTCCTGCAAAGAGAAACACATCCCTCTGTTGGAGACCAGCCCCTTTCTGCTGCTGACAATGGAATGGCTTCAGCTTTGAGTTTGCCATTGTGACTTTCTCCTCTGACTGAGCCGTGGCAGTAATGATCTCTGTGAGCCCTCTGTGCATGCCAATGGTGGGCCATAACAGTCTTTATTCACCATGAAACCTCCACTGGGAGCATCTTGCTGTCCCCGGGACAACAATGCTGGAAGCCGAGCCCTCAGTCTGCCGGCTCGTCTTTTTACGTTTTTATGGGCTTGGCCTTCCCCCTGCTATTGAGGAAAATGTAGACCATCAAACAAAACAATTTATGACCCAGTCTAGATTTGACCTTGGGCCTCCTGAAATGCCATTGCCCTCAGAAAATACAGACACCTATATGAGGGGAAATATGTTGTTTTCCTGCTGTTTTTGTTTGTGTTGGTTTATTTTTCAGTGTGATTGAAATTGAAAACATTTCAGTCAGAAAACATTCACTTTTGGATATTTGTTCCAAGTTGCTGCACATGAAGGATCCTGCACGACATGCTGATGTCAAATAGAGAATTTTATGATCAACACACATTTCAGATAATAGTGTTGTCCTTCATGCCTGGAGCAGAGAAAGACTGTCTTTTTACTGCCTGACCTCAAATATTTCTCAGCTCTTCCTTTTATTAGTTACTGATGCAACACAGTGACCTGGTCGACTTTTTGCCTTCTGGTTTGTGAGCAGAGCCGCGGGAAATTCCTTATTTACTGCAGGGGTGTGCCTCGCCTTGTCTTCATTCACTAGCACATGTTAGATATCTGTCTCTCGGCCAAGCGCAAAGCTTCTGTTGTTTATGGCTTCGGTTGTTTATGGCTCATCCTTTCTAGGAAAATCCCGAGCTGCTGATTGTGTTGCTCTGAATTTTCCACATTTCTGTCCCTCTACAAGCTTCCACAGACATAAAACATCCCATACATTACAACAATGTCAACATTACAAATATGTTTTAAAAAAAAACACAACATGGACACATTCAGACACATTGGAAGGAACATATATTCATGTAAAAAATGTACATTGGAAAACATTTGATTTTGGGATTTTTATTTTTTATTTTTTTTATGGTGACAAAATATGTTACCAACAATAATAATAAAAATTGCACCTTCAAGCCACAACAAGAAAAAAACAACCAAACAGTAGGTGCTAGACAATGAGAAAAATACAAAACATGGGGTTTGAAGGATCTTAAATCAAACAAGAAAACAAGCCAACACGAGAAAAAAATAAGAGAAAGAAAAGAAGTTGAGTTCAATAACTGCCGTTTTAAATGCGACCAATTGTCCTCGCTGTGTGTACACATGTTTGCCTTTCTTTACATTTGCTGTAGAGGGTGAAGAAGCATGACTGATACTAGATGAAAGAAGGGCTCTCCATCTCTGTATGTTATATGGATTCTTCTCACGCATTTCCCTCTGAGACAAGGGCTTCAGTAATCTGTATCCTTTAGTGAGAGAACCCCATGGAGATGCATTAAAGAGATAAATTGGTATCATCCCCAGTGTGACAGACTCCTCATCTGTCTCTGCTCGCCTCCATTGATCACAATTTATTTTATTTGTGTTGTTTCATTATTAGGCGGAAGAAAAGCATTACATTAATAAAGGCCTGATTATAAAGTTAAACAGAAAGGCTATACTGTTACACAGGAAGCTGAGGTTAAAGCACGAGGCTGCGGCATGCTGCCCTTGCATCTTCTTACACAATAAACTGAGATCACAGGCAGCACTGATCAGTCACTGTAAGTCTAAGTCATTTCCTAACGATTATTGGCTCTCTTGAACTGGCCACACTTTTCTAAATAGATCTCTGGATTCCTGCATTTCCCAGAAGTCCTGCCATATCTCAGACAAAGTATTGACACTAACTCCTGACCAATGATTTTACTGAGAGACATGACAAGAAGGACTTGATTGGATTTGATGTAGTGATATTTGTATTGTCAGGTGTGTGAGGGATGGTGTCCTGGCAGTGCGGATTGTATAACAAAATTGATGAGTAACTGGGATTTTATTGTGCTAATTATTAAGTAAGATTTAGAAATAAACTCTTTAATATGAGGAACTGTGGGTTTGTTTCAGATTTGGCGCCCCCTGTGGTCAAAGTGTTACATCTTATGTCTTACTGATCTCATCCATCGTCATGGGCAAGTAGTATGCCTTCATTATTGTAAAGACAGGACAGTGGACAGAGTCGGAAATGAGGGACAGAGATTGGGGAATGACATTAGAGAATCAACCACAGGTCAGATTCCCTGAGGACTACTTGGGGCCCGCGCTATAAACACTAGGTCACTGGTGCCCTAACTTAATTTTTTAACTGAATGATCAGTTCAGATGAAATACAATGTTTCACTTCAAATGTAACTCATTTGATAAAAAAAACGAATTTAAGGATAATTCATCTTTCTTATTGTCTTAAAGTCTTAATATGTGATTTTTCACACTTAAATGTAATAGAAATCAAGTATATCCTCTGAAAATAACTCTGTGAGTCATGACTGTCTACAATGGGTGTAACACCCGAGTCGAACTGTCTGTGATGTTTTCAGAGTCCTATCTTCACTTTGTTTACATCGCCGGGACGGCCGGCTGACTCCTCCCCTCGTGTATAAAAGTTGTTTAATTGAGGGACTAGAGGAAAGAAGAATAACATACTGTACTCACTGCTTAACTGTGTTTCTAGATCACGCTCATTTCAGGTAAATCTACATGCAGTGTGAAGATACGAGCATAATAAAGATCACTAGCATTAGCATGCTAACACAACAATGCACCGCGAGTTGTTTTGGTTTCATGCTGGTGCTCAAGGGCGACATCTGCTGGATCAAAAAAATCACATATAAAGCTGTTACAAATGTAACAGTTACTAAGCACAGCTGTTTTTGTACAAAATAAAACAATCTACAATCTAGTCATGAGTAAGGACTAGATCAAGTGGTTTAAAAAAAACATACACCTATTTCATATTACTTAGATTTACTTAGTTGTCATGTTCACAAAGCAGTTGAGACTTGTGTTTATCCATTCTGTGAAACATAGAAAATTATAATTTAATATTTGATCACTCAATCAATCAATCACGTCCTCCTCTGTGACAGAAATGTAAATGTCAAAGGTGGGAAAGGCTTAACAGTGAGGGAAGGTGCACTTTAAAAATACTCAACTACAAGTGGAGTTGAGTGGAATCCAGGGGTCATAACTAAGCTGGTGGCTGTTTCCTTATGACTGATTTGTCAAATAGATAGATGAATGTATGATGGATTGATTGATCAACACTAATAAAGCATGTCTTTAGTAGTCATCTTGCATAATAACTGCAGTTAATAATAATAGTAATTGCATTAAGGTTGGACCCTCACACGTCTGGCTCAGGTCACAGGGAGGGGAGCAGCCAGTACAAACACTGTGGTGGAGGGCGGGGCCTTGAGCTCTGTGCCCTGACTGTATGTCATGAGGTGATGTGGTAATGTGCTGACAGCACAATATTTCAACACCATTTAAGAGTGACCTAACTTAATAATATGCCTTATGAGCCCATACGATTCACCATAAACACACTCAGGCACAGAAACTCAGATGTGTATTAATTTCTGCTCGGTTTGACTGCTGCTCTGGGATCAGATGTCAGGTTGCAATGACCTTCATTTATAAAATATTCTGTGAATTAAAGTCAAACAACCACATGCTGTATTTTAAATCATGTTAAACTAAATAAACAATAATACATTACTGTAAAATAAATTAAAAACCATTTAGGCTATAAAACCAATAGTTCAGGTTTACACAGTAACAGTCACTTAGTGTGCAGGAGATACCAGATATTACTCTAGGTAATCAGCAGTTTAGAAAAATAGTGTGGATTAATACACATCCAAAAAAAGCCTTGACCTTCATTCACAAAATAGTTTTGGGTGTGAAAATTATTTCTAAAACAACCTCATCCATGTTTAATGATCATGTCCGCAGAGGTTTTCAGTTACCACTTTTCTCGCATAGAAACACTTGAAATCTTACTTGTGTAGTGGCTCACTTTAATTATTAAAAATATAAAGATGAAAAAGTTAAGAGGGGAAAAGACAATAATGTCACACTTTACAGGTATTAGTCCTTAATATGTATTAACAACCCAGATTGAGTGTTCTTTCTTTCTTTCCTCTCACTGTGAGTCAAAGAGCTGGTTTAAAAAAAATCCACATTCTCAGATCTCAAGGCACAAGCTAGTCAGAGTCATTTGAACCAAATAGGATAAGCAATGGGACATGAAATAATGGTAACATGCCCTGTGAGGTTTAGCCATGACTGTGTGACAGAACTAGACTGAGCTGCTCTGGTGACCCACACGTGATGTTCGGGGCTACACGCCCTCTTTACAGCAGCAGCTCCTGTTGGGGTTATTTTTATTTGGGCACCTGGAGGTGTTTCAGAACCTGCTCCGGCCTGCACATTTCTTCTCCCTCAGCACAATCAGGTGTGAGAGCGAGTGATCTTCATTCCCTCCAATTAAGATTCTGCCTTCATCTTCTCCTGGTACACAATTACTGCTCGGCTGCTGTTTGCTCTAATTGCTCTTTCTGCAGGGATTGGTGGGGAGCCAGTGATGGTGATGGGTAGGGGATTATCTCCTTTCCTTTACTCCTGCCCCTTAAAAAAATCATTTGTAAACTCCCCGGTGTAATTACCGAGCCTCATGATTAATTGTCTATTGAAATTAGTGCAGGCCTTGCTTTCATTTTTACTGCAACGAATATTAATTAATGTTAACTCCCCTTTTCTTTCTTCGCCCCTTTTTCTACAACACATCTTTCGAATATTCATCGTGGTCTTGAAAAATGTACCTCCAAGTCAAAGAACAGACACTTAGCTATCACAACAAAAAAAAACATATCTGGAATTAAAAGATGTGTTTGAGGCCATAAATAATCTTCACAGAAGGTGGACAGGTGAAGAAAGCGAGCTCTTATTTAAATCACGTCTCATCTGTTAGTCCAGAGGTGTCAGGGAATATGCAAAGCAGTGTCTCTGCTTTTGTTTTCCTTCTGAGCACACAGAATAGTCACATTTAATTCAGTTTGTATTTGTTTAACCCTTGTGAAGAAATGACAAGTTGAATAAGTGCCATGTAATCACATTCAGCATATTGTCATACAATAATGTATAGAAGGCAATGTCACCTTGAATAAAGCATTCAGCAGGAGAATACATTTGGGTAATAATATGGAAATTCACTATAAGGCCAGAATCAGATTCACATTAGAATATCTCCATATTCTATCAGGAAGAAAGGCTCTCATTGGCTGAAACTGACAGCTGAACATTCACAAACCACCAGTTCACATGTGTGAAATAAATATATATGACATTATGGTAGATCTACAGTTATAGGTATGGTTAAACTCACGTCATTAAAATGTAATGTAATATCACATATTTTGCAGAGTTTAAATGTTCTGATATATTTTTCTTTGAACCAAAACCCAATTTCAATAATTATTTTATTTGTACAGCTTTTTCCTGAACTAGTAACTTCTCAAGTTAGAAAAAGTGTTTTGCACTCAAACATATGAATGAACAAGTTTCAAAGTGATGATTTTGATTATCTTGAATGACCTTAAGTTGAAACAGTAGCTTATTCCTCACAAAGTTAGCTGATAAATTCACAATTTAACTAATTTTAACAAACCCAATATTGTTTGGAAAAGTCACTTGAGGGATGAATGTGGAAGCTTTGGGATTTAGCTCGAAGAAATTAACACAGTCCATTGATGATGTGATTTGGATATTTCAATCCATTTATTTTTAAATACTTCTAATCAAAATAAGGAAAATATGACAAACCACTGTCTATAAATAAAACAAACATATGTTTGTTGTTGGATGCGTTTAACTCCATTCAATCACCTGTCCCACTTCACCTGGAGCCTTGCTTTAACCACAGCATCCGCCCAGGCTACACATAGTGCCCAGTAGAGGGCCAACACACACAACCATAAGGAAAATAGAAAAGAAAATAGCATGACACAAAACAAACACATCATTTGGCTCCAACTGACATCATCAAAGACTCAGGAGGCCATCAGTCTAGAGTGAATGTTATCACATATCCAACAAAGATGTGGTCAACAGACCCATTTGAAAGAGCCAAACCAATTTATCCTACAGCAAGTGTTCCTCTGTGCTCAATAAGTCTGATATAGATTCAATAACACACATCACACATTCTTACATACAATCAACATGACTTTTGTTTTATAACCCTAGTGGTGTATAAACTGACCAAATGTAAGTCCCCAGTTGAGAATCGTACCCAACATCTCTTGTGTTTGTTTCCTCCATATAGTACAGTTAGTCAAAAACGTCCTTTTTCGGGTTACTTCCGATCCCAAGGATTGCCATGTGTGAGCTTTCTCATTCTTCACCTGCTGACTTTTAGAGCGGGACACAAACAAAAAGGGTTGAGTTGTTTCCCAGATTTCTTGTTAACTGTCGCATTGTTCTCTGTCATCGTAAAAGTGTGTAAGTTTAGTAAACAGTTTAAAATGCATCTGGATTTCTGTTATGTGTTTGGGAACCACAGCTGCCTTTTCATTCACAGGAGGAGCAACAATTCATTTTGAGTAACATTTCTCTGACGGTGTTATGCGGAGGTTGAGTGTTTACTCGAATTTGGGCAGATTCGAATATATCCAGAGTCAATTGGATAAAACACAGAAACTCAGAGGTGGCTACCATAGAACAACATAGCAGTGTCGGGGGAAAAAGTAAATAAGCTGCGCAACCAATGTCTGCAAGTACTGGACGCACTACAAAAACCAGACTCCTCGAGTGAGGAAAAGGAGAAATTGTGGTACAACACAGTCCACAACATCATCGACCGCCTTAAACCTAACACAGAGCCAACGGTTCAGCTTCTCTGTTGGACAGTGGACCAGGACCTCTACTGAGTGGTGAGTAACATTACTAGCCTATGCTAGCTTCTGCTCATGTAGAATTGTAGAATTGTAGCTGTGCCGCAGGGCTGCAAACAGGTCACCTTTCGGGGAAAATTGTTGTTTTCACTGCAGAATTGGCCATTTGTGTGGTTCATGTTTTGCATTTGTATTATTTTTGACAAGTCTTGTCGGAAGCAGCATTCTAGCTTAACAGCTACTGTACTACTATTTTCAGGAGTGTGCCTATGTTCACACAGCCCTATATTCCCACATTTCTATGTTCCCACATTTCTACGATTTTTTTCCAAAATTAGGCACATTTCCTTTTTCATAAATTTGTATCAGATTTTATCCCCCTTTCTTCCAATTTGGTAGCCAATAACACCCAACCTATTATCCAGTAGCAATGGACTACAGATGGAATGTAGCTTTTAGCTAAATCTGGTACGCCCAAACATTTAATGTAAGTGCACATTGTCCTTTTAAATAAACTAACTAAACTAAGTAGCACAGAGGCCTCGCATTAACTAGCTTCAGGTCAGATCAGTCGAATGAAGCGCAGCAACTGGACGCAAACCATAGTTTGCAGTGCATCAATACCTCTGGAAAGCCGGGTTGGCATAGAGAAGGGGAGCTCCTGGGATGCTTGGAGTCACTTTCCAGAAAAAACTTAGAAATGTGGGAACATAGGGCTGACCCCTACTTTCTATATGCCTCATTAGCCTGTGTAGAAAATGTGAACAAAGTTAATATAAATGAACTTTAAACTACAGAGACCAGCTGAAGGCATTTGTAAAAAGAGATAAATGATTTGTTCTTTTAACTTGGAGCTCTATAGGAAGGTTTAGTCTCATGATTTGTCGAGAAATAAGTATGTGAAATAACTCCCACCTTCTTGGTTAATTTGGAGGAGGTTGCAGAATTTTGAAGAGCATTTTATCAATTCAATTCAAACAACTTTATTAATCCCTCTTGGGGCAATTGATTTGAAGCAGCTTGTACAGAAAAACACAAATAAAGACACAGTGACATACAGACAACAAACTGTACGGCAGTAGGGCGGCAGTAGCTCAATCTGTAGGGACTTGGGTTGGGAATTGGAGGGCCGCCGGTTCAAGTCCGGAAATTGGCCTGGTAGCTCAGTCCACTTCCTGAGAACTGCTGAGGTGCCCTTGAGCAAGGCACCCAACCCCCCCACCAGCCCAGGAGCGCCCACCGTGGGTAGCCCCCTCACTCTGAGACCTCTCTATTAGTGCATGTCCATAGGATCCTGTTTGTGCATGTGTGTGTATTTCAGCCTATGTGTGTGTAGCATGTTCATTAAACAGAGTGTAAAAAACGAATTTCCCCTCGCGGGATTAATAAAGTATAAATTATTATTATTATAATACAAAAGAGCTCAAATATAGAACAGGACCTAAAAGGAGATACCATCATCATGTTAAATATATCATCAACTTAGTTCCTATGTCTCTATTCTTTCTAATTACTTTCCCTCCTGTCCTCTTTTTCTATATGCAGTCGACCTTCCTCTAGCTTTACTGAGTCCACATTCAGATAAAGGGCTCAAACCCAGTCGATGTCTTCACCCCTCAGCGTCTCTGAACGGACACTGAATAAAAACTGCAGTTGCTGCGAAACGCCTGTGACATAACCTGATCCACGCAGTGACGGCGCACACCACCGCCTGCGCCCTGTAATACATCAGTGCCAGGAAACAGTGGACGTGGAGACACACTGATTGAATCAGGGGCCAGGGAGCCTCGTGGGAGAGTTCATCTATAGCAAACACAAGAATCACTCCAACTGTGTGTGCTGTAACTGTGTTTCAAGACTTAGAGGTCATTCATTCAACTTCATCCTGACTTAGCACACAAAAGTGAGTAAAAGCTTTTTATAAAACATTAAACTGCTTTAAAAAGCGTTTCCAGGAGAGCCTAGCAGTTATGTCTTATACACAGTTCGAGACCACTTTAACTGAGGGGGCCAAACTGGGGCCAGTTGTTTTGTCAGAGGGGAACATTAAACCCAGGTGAAAAATAGACAAAGATGATCGCTTTAAAATATATATATTATGCCAAATAATAGCACACATCATAAAATACCATGATTTATATTTGTTTCAGTATTTAATACTAGATTGTGAGTCAAATACTGTGTATGTGTTATGAGGGGGGGGCCACAGAGGGGACCAAGCTCAATGTTACAGGGGCACTGGCCCCTGTTGGCCCCTGCCTAGAACCCCCATGCTTGTACAGAGGCTATAGTCCACTAGCTATGGGTTCAAATCCGACCTCAGCCCTTTGAGGCATGTCACCCCCCCCCCCCCCTTTCCTGTCACTCCTCCGCTGTCCTATCCAATGAAGGCAAAAATGGCCCTAAAAACTTAACTTGGGAACCAAATCACAGTCATGTTTTGGTCAATTTTAGCAACTGATCTTGTGTAAATAATTCTTACAGTATACAATAAGTATTCAATCTTTATGCTGAATTGGTTTGCATGTCTTTAAATTTTTAAATGAAGCACATAAAACTCAGTAAATGTGTAACTTTGGCCATGGCTGAAGCAGTGCAGATATTACTGCCCACCTTATTGTTTTAAAATGCTCATTTGAATTACGGCTAAAAGACCCACAATTTATGTTAGAAGCATAAACAGTAAAGCATTTATGACCATCACTCTGTGCTTCCTTCTTTATGTCTTTACGACTTACCAACTATTATACATCTCACTGCACTGAGACATATTATGGTTCTTCCCTTACAAATGACCAATAACTTTGACGAATGACAATCAAATTAGATCTGAGTGAGATAACAGAAATGTGAATTTCATATATGACACTTTATGTGATGAGCTTTGGCATCGTCAACATGAAGATTACATTCATCTGCAATAAAAGTGTGTGACTGTAAGGTTGACAAAAGATCATTTATAAAACTATTCAGAGTCAAATTTTATTGAAAAGGCAGTTATTAAAGGCAGAAAGTTTCACCAGGGAACTTATAGAGGATATACGATCATTGTGTTCCCATAGAAAACACAAAACATACACAGGATCTATATATCATTGTTAAAAGTTGAGTATATGACTGCAGAGAAGTCTCGTTCTAAAGGAAACATTTACTTATTTATTCAGTGAGACAAAGGACAGAAAATTGTGTGTTTTTGTTCAGCATAGAAAGAATTCAAACATATTAAGGATAATATGAAACAGAGAATCCTTCCATATGAGTAATTTATTCTTTTTGCCTAGAAAAGACGATGGGCTTTAAAAATATAATGTTTAGGAAAACTTGATATTGATGCTCTCATAGGATTGATCCTCTTGTATCTGTGATTTGTGATTGATGTAGAAGAGAGAGAGAGAGGAATGAATGCCTAAGGGATTTATATTTGTTTGGACAATAATCCTGACAGCTACTTAAAGAAATGAAAGATGCTATGGAAGGTTTTACACCACATTTTATATTAGCTGTAATTGCTGCATACGTGTGCTCCAATAATATGTGTCTCAATCCTTGTTACCACCAAAACCCCCTCCTATCCTATCTGGATAGCTTCTGAAAGAAAGCATGCACATGTATTAAATCATTTCATATATCGTATGATTTTGAATAATGCAATCCTCTTAAATAAGTTGTAGAAATTCTGTTTTATTGTCCAGGTGGATGTGACATCCTTTGTGCTGTAATGCATTTCGTCTCCCCTGAAATTATGATTAGTAATTAAACTGTTCCCTGATATGCTAATTTGTTAAATTAATCTGTCTTGGCTCGGCAGAAATAATAAAGCAAACTGATTTAAAAGAAGTCCGTTCCTGGAGATATTGCAGTTTGATAGTGAGTGAACATCCGTCATGTTTCTGTACCTGTGTGAACGAGCACTAGTGACTCATTTTCCTCACAAGTGTTAGACTTCACCCCCTACCCAAAATGAAATAGGGCTTCATCCCCTCTCCAGCACCGCCATGACCCTGATCCTCTCCAGAGTTGCACTGCTTTCAAGTAACCTGAGTTGCCATAGTAACCTCCTCCCGGCTACTTTGTAAGGTCACCTGCTCCGCTGAGCTCTTCCCTCAGAGAACAGGCATAACTAATGTCCTGCAGGTTCAGGCTTGATGTAAATAGTCTCAGCTGACAGCCTACTGTACAAATACTCAATTACGTCTTCTTAAAGGAAATGATTTGTTGCAACAGAGAGCACTCAACTTGTGTGACATCAGCGTTGCCTGGGTAACGGAGGCTGATTGCACAGGCTGGAATTAGGTATTGATCAGAGGAGTCGGGGGGGGGGGGGGGGGTCTCTGGCGCCAGAGAGGGACTGGAAGCGATTCACTGCTACGATTTACAGAGGATGGGGGTTGGGGGTGAACCTGCACACTTCGCCCCGGCTCAGAGAGCTGAAAAGCCCTCAGGAACCAATTTACACACAGCTACAGTGCAATATCTGCAGCAGTCAATAATGGAAATCTGATGCCCCCTCTGCCATCAATGTGACCGCTCCTCTGCCTCTCGTTAGAGCACCTTGAAAGTTCTAGGCCAATCCATAGACGCCATGGATTTCCAATGGTGCGGGGATATTCTGACTTTGGTATTCTCCGTGTAATTACACCTCTGAGTAAGGATGCTGCCTCAAACAGGATCTGTCCTTTGTACTTCTATTAACACAAATCATTATTTCATTTAATAATCATCTCATCACATTCATCCTGCACTTATATTATTTCAATGTGTTCACTCCCATTTACTAGTCCACAGTCGATGCTTATCCTCCTGCTGACACGTGATTTAAAATGACACTCAAACAGCATCTTCACTTACTGAAACAAAGGCCTTCAGCGTACATCCTTTCAGGTCTTAAATCACTGCATCCCTCTGCTTTGTGCACAGTGTCCATGCTTGCACTGGTTGGGTGTCAGCTTTCACTTGCAGGGACTGGTTTTGGAAATACATATTTTTAAGCCTTGTGTTGTTGTGTGCCTGAACAATCAATCAATCAATCATTATTTGTATAGCACTTTTCATACACAAATGTATCACAAAGTGCTTTACATCAACATTTAATCAAACAGCACCAACATGACTCCCTCCCCCACCCCTATCCCACAATCCAAAAACTAAGGTAAAAATAACTAGATAAGAACAGGTACTGAGGAAACGCTATCATTTATTCTAAATGAGGAAACACAGGAGGTTCAAAATGTAATAAAACTAGATGAAATGAGATTCAGTTAAAAGCTTTACTAAAAAGGTAGGTCTTGAGTTTGCTTTTAAAAATATTTACATTGTGTTCTGCCCTCAGGTCTCCTGTAAACTGTTCCACAGACAGGGGCCATTGTAATAAAAAGATGCCTCACCGTCATCTGTAACAAAGATATTCACATATAGTAAAAAGATGTGAAAGAAAAGAGAAACATGCAGCCAAAACAAATGACTACATGCTTACATGCAATATTTCATAATATATAATATATATACTTCCTTTATTTCCTCAATTTTTAATGCTTTCATTTTCTTTATGTCCTTTGTGTTTTGTTTTTTATTGCCTTTTTTCCCTTTTCTCTCTTGTATTTCTTTTGATTGCTCCGATTGCTTTTCCTCCTTTTTCTCTCGATCTTGCTTCTGCGTCTGACCCATGTTTTTTTTTTTATATCTATACGTTGTTTTGGTTCTTCGTTGCCAACTGAGTTTTGTCATTTACTTCTTTGTCAAAGCATTTCGTAAACTTGTATTTGTTAGGTGCTATAAAAAGAAAGTTATTATTAAAATACAAAGAGTGAGAGAAATTCAACAGATTTGCTATGAAAGTGGTAAACAAAAGTGTTAAGTAATGTAAAAGTCAAAGAATTAGAGCACTTGTATTGGAATGTGAAATTCTGAATTTCGCTTGGCATAATATATCCTCGTATTAGCATTAGCACAATCATTATTATTTCATTATTCCTGGTTAGTTTTGGAAGTAGTGTTTCAGTAAAGTCAAATTCATTTTAAATATCTGATGTAACATATGGTGCAGGTTTGAAACATGTAGAAAAATATCAAGCAAGAAATACAATTCTTTTACAATCTCTACCATTACATAAAATGAAATGGAAGTGGCTCTGTGGTAAGAACTGGGTTTAAATGTTTTCACATTCTTCTCATGTTCATGGGGTTTTCTCTGCGGTTTCCTCTCACAGAAAAAGACATGCATGTCAAGTATCCAAGGGCAAGACACTGACCTCAAAACACAGCAGAACTGCACGGAGGTGGCTTTGTTACTTTTCAACAGATGATGTGTGAAAGCGTTGGATATCACTCATGTGACAGTAAGGCATTTATATCTGTAACAACAGAAATCAGTCACGCACAACATACATCTCCCACACACAGTATTGTGTAACAGATTGTGGTGAAACAGAATGTTTCTTTTTTGCTGAGCTGAATCCGAGGCCAGCTGTTGAACCCTGAATGTTGAAGCCTCTTTCTGCCTCAGATGCTTCATGCAAATGCTGTCTGAATATTTCCTGCATAGACATGAAGTCACTGAAAGGCGATGCGGTGGTTGCCTTAATCAAGCCAATCAAATTCCTGACAAGAAACACTCCCTCTCCTGGCAGCGCTCCTGCAGTGCACCGCAGCGTGTAAAAGAAAGCGCCTGGTGACATCTGAGGATGTTTAACCCTGCGGGGCTCATCGTTGCCAAATTTGCTTCATCTTTATAGGGCTCCAAAAAGATAGAGCTGTCTCTTTCACATTACGCAGACCTCGCAGATGTCAGTCGCTTGTCTCATCACAGGAATCGATTATAGAATACGTTTGCCATAATGTGATATATGCATATTAAAGTACAGCCTCAAAGGCAATAGAGGGGCTGGCTCTTTAATAGAAACCAGCTATCATCAAGAGTGAATTCCAGGACCTGGATGTAATGGAAAACTGCTTGTGTGATGTTCACAAACCCCTCTCATGTGGAGTCTGAAAGGCTGCTGTAGGCTGCATTCACAGGGGTGTTATGGGTAGTCAACCTCAACACCCTTACCCCCTCTCTCTGCCGGGTTGGTGTCACCAAATACACATATCGCTCCAAAGTTATGGCACCCATCATCAGGAAAGCAATGACAGCTTCATAAAGTTTGATTTAATCAGACAGGAGAAATTGAACCATTATATGACATAATCTACAACTCTGTGATGATATATCTGGAATGGGATGTGCAACGACGCTGATTAGAATTCACCCCTTTGCGTGCAATCCTCCAGAATCTAATTTAGAAAGCAGCTTGAAACGGAAAAATCTTTATACCACAACCACCTGCCTGTGTGTGTGTGTGTGTGTGTGTGTGTGTGTGTGTGTGTGTGTGTGTGTGTGTGTGTGTGTGTGTTCATGTGCTGTGCATGTGAGTCTGTCTGCCTGTTGAGGTATCTATTAATTTTCTTCTGTTTTCTCTGTTTCTATTACACATTGGCTGGCGCTGCAAGTTTAATATGTTGTACATCTTTTTGTATCATTCCCTGCAGTAGGTTCAATGTCATCTCTTTGTTGTCTCAAAATGCAATCAATGAAGGTCTTCCTACCCCATCCACTGAAAGTCAAACCCAACCTATCTGGAGCCACTCTGAGCCGTTCTGTCAAATCCAAGAATCAAGCCCATATTTCTTGGAGTCATGTTGTGCTAGTCCTCACTCCAGTTTGTGTGTGCCCTCGCACCTAATATACAAAATATCTATTGAAATATGCATGAGGCCCATGATGCCTGCACTAAAAATACACTCAAATAGGGAATACATTGACAGCTCTGTTATTGAGCTCTCCTTGAGATTCCTCTGTCACGGCAGCCACGGATCGCTCTCAAGACTCATGTATTATCAAAAGCACGCAACAGCTCTCTCTATCTCTATCTATCTCTCTCTCTTTCTTTCTCTCTCTCTCTCTCTCTATCTCTATCTATCTCTCTCTTTCTTTCTCTATCTCTCTCTTTCTTTCTCTCTCTCTCTCTCTCTCTCTCTCTCTCTTTCTCTCTCTCTCTCTCTCTCTCTCTGACAAACACACAATCTTTGTTTGCCTCTCACACTCAGTACAAGTCTGTCCTCTTTTCTTTTTTTCACTCTCTGCACACTCCAAAAATGTGTCTTATTCTGTGACAGCAGATATCAAAAACAGGTTGCAAAAGCTGTTCTTAAGCTAAGACGTGGCCTTGTTATAAATGTTAGCTTAAAAAAATCAAATCATTTCAAACTGGGATGCACAACATTTAATAGTTTGTGCATAGATGATAGTAATAAGTCTAGTGTTAGCTTGCTAATATGTAATCATTTTAGATATGAGAGTAAGAATGTAAGCTAACACTTTTAGCTCTCAGTAAATACTCACAAGGTAAGCTAGCTAATGCTAAAGTTTACTGACACACTCTTAGCCAGATATCTAAAAAAGCTATGGAGCACCGTCATTTACCAAAAAATGTCTGCTTTAATCCTTTTTATTTTTTGGCTGAATGAAACTGCAAAAGATTCCCGATACAAATCATTCGCTGAGCCTGAGGTCGGGCCAAGCAATGCAACAAAAGAAACTTCTGAAATCTGAAAAAATATGTCAAACATTGTATTAACCAAAAAGATGATCATCTCTTCATAACTTGCACAAACACATTGTCAAGTGACTTTAGTAGTCTTTGTACAGTGGCACAACTCACCCTCTGTCTTTCCCACTGATCACAAAAAGTGCAACTTCCCCGTCAATATACAGTACCTATATTTGACCCACTACCTCCTCCATCAACATGACTACGAATAAATGATATTATAAACAAAACCAACACCATTTAAACATATTAACCATCACACAATTGTATCTTAAAAATAATCACAAAATACCTTTTCAATACACTTGTGCCTCCTACAGAAAGGTCACAGTTAAATGTTTGACAATGTCCCTGTTGTCATATTTGTTACTGAATGGACGACACAAAAGATGTTTTTTTGTAGCAACTGAGTCATACATTATAAAAGCTTTACTATCCTAAAATGTATAATGTGTTAATGAGATAGAACTTTACATGCAAACTTAACAATCCATTAAGCAAATGAAAGCCAATCCTGAGGTGTGTCTTTGAGACACACCACAAGGCACTGTGTGTATAAATGTAAAGAGCAGTTAAACCATCCACCTTCAAAGTCATTTCAACAATTATTCCTATAACACAGCCAAGGCCCCTTTTTTTACTCTCATGATCTAGAGGGCAGAGTTTTATGCCACATTAGCTGCTCCTGTACCATAAAGAACAAGGGGGGATATTGGTCTTGAGCATACATGTAGACCCTTTTTATTTGACTTAGTCTGATTTATATTCTGTGAACCCCATAGTGTTACTAGTTCTGTAAAAGCATTTTTATTCCAACAGTATCGCTGTAAACTGCTATTGTTCTGTCCATTATGATAAAAGTGGAGGTGCTTTACAGTTTAGACTTAAGGACTGAATTGGAGGGTATCAGTACCAGCTACACCTCTGTAATTGGGCACATTTTACAGAGGTGCTATGAAATACTGCCCTGCAACTTTAATAAGTTCCAGAGTCCAGGGCTCCAGGTTGCTGCTCCCAAGGTGCTGGTCTGAGTTAGCTAACATTTATCACATAAACATCTAACACCACTCCTGCTAAAGCAGACAAATGCCTTCCTGCTCTGTAAGCCTTTCCATAGCCATCAGAATCAGGGCAACCAATCCCGCTTTAATAGTTATCTATGGAGTCCCTCGCATGCAATGAACACCCACATTTATTTCTCTGCTTTCTCCCAATGATGGTAAGTGGATCAATTAGTGAAGACTACGAGTTCAGCATCTTTACACATAGTATCAATTGTTAAGTTGAGCAACAGCAGGTCCCCAGATTATCTCAGATCTGTACCTCCCCTTGCTTCTTCTCTCCCTTCCTCTAGATCCAAAGCTAGCCTCATTACAAATGATTCTCTGATACACACAACCTTGGCACACACCTTCGCGCTAATGGCCCACAGATTGATTTTTAATTAGCAACACTTTTGGATGGTGGCCAACTCAAATGGACTTTTATGAAAAAGTAATCACCTTTTAGCTTAAGTGTTAAAAGGAGTAAGTGGATAGTTAAAAAGCCTTAACTCTGTCTGAATATTCACAATAAACCAAACATACTTAAACCTTCAGATTATTCTGACATTTGAAGACTAACCCTAGTCGGACATATTCAAGAGGAAAAACTGAATTCACACAGCACAAAGATGGCCGTACAGTTCCTAAAGTTCTGTGCTGAGAGACCCGCAGAGGACTCCATGAAAAGTGGGTCAGGTCAGATTTAGTCTCAGGGTTGCTGAAAATTTTGGGGCCAATGAAATGTCAGTTCACATTAAACAAGCAGGTCAGCTGAGACCAAAACTGTGGACCCCGTGAGCGCATCTGGCACAAGTTCACTATCAAAGTGTACCCAGCTTTGATAAACTAGGCCAGTATTTATGATGGCAGAAAAGAGACACGAACATCTGCAACCTTTGAGGCCCAGATGTGCACGCTTCGATTCATCTGGTACATGAAGTACTGCAAAGGAATATGGAGTGTTTGTGTTATTTTCAACCGCCAAGTGTCATCTTATTGATATGTTACTACTGCTACAAATTCAGTTCATTTTGGGTTGAAAATTCCCCAAAGGTTTTTGACTAAATGCAAGCATGTTTGTAAAATATTTTTGGGAATCCTGAATGCAACAAGATTATCTACAGACACTCTGAATGTACAGGGATGTAGCTCAATATCATATCAGGTCCACATTCTTTATCTGTGTAAGCACTTTTTTGTTACTGACTTTCTATTTCTCTATTTTGTAATTTTAATATTTTAGTTTTAGTCTAGTGTACATATAAAAACTGCTCATGCCTGTCAGTTGTGTAACAGTGATCCTTTCTCTGTATCTCCTGGTTTTCTTCCAAGTTAAAAAAAAGAGTATTCCCCTTATATTCACCCAAGTATTCCTTATTCCAATTTAGGACCTAAAGATCGAGGGATATCAGAATGTGTGGCTTGATATGTTTTTTTAACGGTCAGCGTTTAGCGTGTTAAAACATTTTTTGAGGAAAAATACTGCAGAGTGTGATACTGTTATATTTATTATTTATTGAACCTTCACCTTTAAACACTCTTTTTTATGTGAAAAAACCCATAACAGACTAAAGAACAGACTATCAGCACATTCATCAAACTATAGATTAGCAGCAACCAGACATCTGCATTCACTTTTCAACTACTTGATAAATTGTTTTTATCATACATGTTGTGTGCAACATTTAGAGTTACACTTTTGGTTTTACTATTAAGATATTTGCCATTGTTGGCATCTTGACATAACAACAAATAAGTCACCAAACTGGAACATATTTTTGTTCAAATGATAAGGACAGCTTGGTTGCATGGACATTACATGTTTATGTCTGCTTAAATGAATATAAAAGCCTAACTCTGACAATAAATACATAATGACTTTAAGATTTAAGTGCTTATTCTAGTATAAAAAAGTGAATTTCCCCTCGCAGGATTAATAAAGGATAAATTATTATTATTATTATTATTATTCAACTGAAGTTTGCTGTGTCTAAAGTCCCTGTTAAAACTGCTTATTTCAAAGCATGCATGCAATATGTTTGTATTTGTGTGCTTCATTTGCCTACATGTGTGTTTACCTTGCTCCGGGGGGTAGTCATACTTTCCTGGGTGTTCAGGGCTATCACACATTTGCTGCAACTCCCACACACACTCACACATCTGACCTAACAATCCACTCAACAGTAATTTATCGGTGTGATCCATCATTATCATGTTTTATTATGGCCACCATTGGAGATATAATTCACAAACAGGCACGCTCTGTAGAGATGACAGTGAGGGAGAGGGATGTCCTTTACCCTCGTCCTCTGCTAGGAGCCTTCAGGATTCTCTGCAGCCAGGCCTGCAGGAGACTGGACCCTGAATGGTTTGGGAGGCTGGGGGTCTCTGGAGCAGGAGCCTATACCCTGTAAGCCTGCTGCATTGTGGGCCAGCAGGACTCCCATTAAGTGCCAAAGAGAGAGAGAGAGAGAGAGAGAGAGAGAGAGAGAGAGAGAGAGAGAGAGAGAGAGAAAGAGAGAGAGAGAGAGAGTAAACCACAGCAGAGCGGTGTAGGTGCCATATCACATGACTGCGTTTGTATTCAGCAGCCATAACTCACTGCCCGTGCGTGGGGATTGATCCCAGGCTGGACACTCCCCGGAGGAGCCCTGGCACTCAGCGGAGTTTGATCCCGTAGATTAATGCAATAGGGATTCCCGGTCCAGGCCTTTGTCTCCAGCCAAACACTTCCAACCCCAGAATTTGTATCCAGCAAAGGTTGAGTCCCATGTTTATTTGGGTAATGAATTGCTGTAATTAATGCACCTATTGATTCCCCCTCAGTGTCTCCTACAAAGGCCAGTCCGATTTCTAATTTAAAGGGAGTGGGAGTGTTAGCAAGAGGATGAGGGGGGAAAAGGGGAGGAGAGCCTGGTATAGGCAAAACAATTGCACTTTGTGCCGGCAGAATGAGGGTGTAATTGTTCAATGAATCACATTTGAATACATTCAATTAAATCTTTCAAGTGTAGGCAATCGTTCTGTGCATGTGCTTTTATATCACTTTGGTTTTCTCCCCTCTCTCATGTTGTAATAAAAATGTAAATCCTTGGAGGGCATCTCGGAGCCGCTGAGGACGTTTGCCAGGTAGCATCTCGGAGCTGTGGTGTCACACTAATAACCACAATGCAATTTTCTCACACAAACAGGCAAGAGTGCATTAGCATATAATCCTCGAATTATGACTATTCTAATTTCCTTCACTTTGCACAAAAATGCAAAGAAAATACTGCATGTAGAGCAATTTTAGGTTTGGAGGTTTGTGCTATGAATAAAATGTAATGTTAGTTTCGGTAAGGGATAAAAGGTGTGTGTGGTATGGCTTTTGTGTCTTCTTATCTGATCTGTGACCTTTGCAGGGCTTCTTTAAATGCTGTTTACATCCTTCCCTCTGCTGTGATGCCCTGTGTAAACACCTGGTCACCTCTGCTGTGCTCTGTCTGACCGCAGAACAATGAACAGCCAGCTGCTCCATCTATTATTGTTTATCCAGGGTTCACCTCAAGAATTGCATCCCCCCCCGCCCCCTCCCATGTGAGTAATTACAAGAAAAGGAGCCTTTGACCTTTGATGTATATCGGAAAAAACTTTAAGTGTAATATTGTGGACGTGTGCGTATTGATCACCACTGTAATGACTTCTAAATACCTCCAGAGGTGGGGTGCTTTTACTGTTTTAAAGATGTCTGCTGCTATCTAATAAATTACAACGCCGAGCACAGATAACTCTTGTCATGAAGTAGTCCATTAGATTTGTTCTTTCTTAACACTAAGTGTGATATTTAACTTGGTTTGATATTCAAAGAGAGCCCCGGTTGTGTGAGCAACAACAGTGAAACAGGGTTAGTTAGCTAACTCATTAATAATACACTTAAACTAAATCATAGCCAGCCAGTTGATTCTATTCCTCGGGTTTTCACCACTCTAACAACAGTGATGATGAATAATGATTCCTTTCAGCCGCTTAGATTTTCTAAGAACCTATGGCATGCCTTATTAAAGACAAAATAGGTGGAAGACTAATTAAGCCGACCAAATAGGAATGACGGCATGCACCAACTGCCAGAGCCAAGTAAGGGCTTGAAAAATGGCTCCTCTGCTATTTCAATTAATCAGTTGTATTTTGCTTAATTTTGTTTGACGTTGGCACAGGAAATGTCCTCTGGGAGTATCTGTCCTTTGACCACTAACGCTTTAGTAATTCTTCCATCAGTAGGACCTGTGATTGAAACAATCAAGTGTGTGTCTGGGTGTGTGTGTGTGTGTGTGCATTCATTTGGATCCATTTCTTGTGTGTACATGTGCATTCCACTACATGCAGTGAATATATGCACATGTACAGTAGGTGAAGAGAAGAGAAGTGAGCGTCAGTATTTCAGTTCACTTGTTGTACATTCCTCTTTTTTTCCCTCTCTGGAGGTTGATTGCAAAGCCCACACAGCCAAGAGTGGAACCTGATTAACCTTACAGTGACTCCAGAAGCATGTGACCACCACTGCTTCCCCCAACACCCAGGAAGGAGATGTTGAACTTAACCTGTGCTACAGTGATGAATTAACAATAGAACAATTCAATGGCCCAGTAATTACCAAACACTTTGGACACAGGAACATTTTTCAGTTCTGCCACACAGGTTTTTTTTTTGTCAGTATTGGTGGCTTTCACCTGGAATCCTGGGGCTCTTTGCTCTTCCTAACTTTGTTTGCTGTGACACAGATTAGATCTGCCACCCCATTACAGATTCATTTTCCTAATTTTTCATGTCTGCGCCGCACCCCATCTGCACAGGCCTGATAATTGTGGGGACCAGCCCTGGTGATTAACATCAGCAGAATTAATTACGCCCGCCATTAAGGCTCCAGGTTGCACACAATGATCAAGAGAAATTAACTTTCTCCCAGGCCCCTAAATCATCTCACCTTCAAGTGGAGTGATGGCAAAGAGACAGGCCGGGGAGTCCTGGACCCTGCTCGGCACCTTTCTAAACCAAACACGAGGTGCACTCCTCACACCTGCACTGGTTCCCACAGAGAAGATTAGAACCGGGGCTGATGGGTATCAATTACGCTACCTTATGTGGTGGGATGAGCGAGAGGTGTCCGGGGTCTGGTGACTAATGGAGCTGGGTCTGAGCCACCCTGCAGCAGGAGACCCGAGGAGTTGACTGTTTCTCTGGCCAGGGAGCAGCCGCCAGATGCTGAGGGGGGCTCGGTTCAGCGGCCTGACACACACAGGTAGATATCTGCACAGCACATTTGACGGTGCACTCTCAGGTGGGGTGGTCAAGTGATTGGGCCAGTAACTAATGCAGAAAAGACTAAGTCATGAAAAGTGTTTGCTCTCTTGTCAGGTTTTAAACTCTTTTCAGAAAACATGAAGCTGAAATAAAAGGTGAAGAATTTAAATTAATGCCACATTTTTACATTTTAAGATTTTATATTGTATTTTTTTTTTTTTTACATTTTTCAGCTTAGACGGTAGCATGCATGGATGATTGTGGCCCCTCAGAGAGAGAGCGATGTGTTTGAGATCTATGCTAATGGAGCAGGCCCCATGCCCCCGCAGCAGGGAGAACAGTGGTAATGTCAGGAGGAGATAAGCAAATTGCATCTGCATCATATTGACTCGTCAAGGTTAAGCAGCGAGAGCAGGGGGAGGAGGAAGAGCTCTAAAAACTCTCCATCCTTCCCTCTCCTTCTTTCTTTTACTTCTCAAAAGATGTGTAAGACGCCAGGAGAGGGACTGAAAAAGTGGAGAAGAGGTTGCTTATTTAACCTCCAAAGACAGTCACTTTTGAGATAGTGATCACACAGAGCAAACAGCAGACACGGGCTAGTGCAGGGGAGGGTTTGGCTCTCTGCTCTCGTTCACACTGATTTGATTTAGCTCCACAGGATCTAATTAAGCTCAGAGTCAAACCTCTTTGGAGTTTCAGCCGCCATATTGTGAATGCCAGGCTTTGAGAAATAGCCAAGAGCGATCAAAACCTGTGTATGAGTGTTTTTATGAAGACACATCATAGAAGTAGAATAATGGCTGTCAACGGAAAATGGTCATAAAAGTGTGACAACTGTTAGGCACGGGAGGTCGTAAAAAAATAATAATAAGACGGCAAATACAATAAACAAAAATAACTATAAGGGCTGTTCCAAGTTAACTTGCACAAAAAAGGTTAAAAAAAAAAAAAAGCTGTGGAAAAAAAAAAATCCACCAGCACTACCTGAAGTTCATCCCATGGTGATTGTCACAGAGCTCTAATTAGCTGGAGCAGTTTTGCTTGAATTCGTTGTATAATCCCCTGGATGAAGTGCAGTCAGCATCTTTTCTCTTTTCCTAAAAGCACAAGAGGTGCAGTATCATCAACTCCGTCTTCACTCCAACACTGCCTCTGGATGATTTAATAAGGTTAAAAGACTAGTCAGCAATTACCCCCTGCTCAGAGGAGGAAAACTCTGAAACACAATCGCATTACAGCTGTAGACAAATGCCAGACAGTACAAACACAAAGAGGGTTGCCAACTTTCCCATTACTTTTTTTTTGTTACAAATTTTACTGATGCTTTTTCTGAAAAAAAGTGTTTTTATTTGTATTTCTTTGTTTGTATATTTTCTATTCCAGAGCCTTGCAGAGGTCGGGTTGAGACAGTCCAGAGAGTGTCATAGAGTGACATTTACTGCCTCTACTGTTGGGAAACAGGTAAGCAGAGCACACCATCTACAAAGTAGTCCCCTTTGACACCAGCACACTACAAATCAGGGCTGAAGGGCAGGCCAGGACGGAGAGGGGAGGGGGGCACTGACACAGAGGTTCTTTAGAGTTCCAGTGTGGCCCAGGAATGTGGCAGAACAAGCAGACTTCTGGGATTTGTCGGACACCATGTTTGATTTTTTTTTACAAACCTCAACATGAGACAAAACAAGGGGAAAGAAGTGTATGGTCATGGCCTATCCCATTAAACTTACCCCATTACACTTACCCCATACTTGCTTAAAAAAAAAAGTCTAACTGTGTTATGGAGTAATCTGCTGGTGGGTGGTATCAGGTCTATTGAAATTAGTCGTCCTATTGCACTTATTAGATAATACTTCCTGTATTAGTGATAGGCAGCAGATTTACAGCTCTCTGTGGTGGGCAGCTCACTCTAACATGTGCCGTGTTAACTCTGCTCATTAAACAGAGGATGTCATCACTCCACGCCACCGCTGAATGTTACATGTCACACATATCCTCCATAGGCCAGCCTCTGTCCACCCTCCATCCACAACATCCTCTAAATCTGTCAATGCGGCTTGAACCAGAGTCCCACAGTTTGACCACACCGCCCATGCACGCAGCTTCATACTGGTGTGCATGTGGTGGGCACATGTACAGGGAGACACACAGGTGTTTGTGTGGACGGACATGTGGGACAGCAGTCGGCCCGTCAACATGGGGAGAGGTGTAGGCGTGACGCTCATTACAGACCCCGGCTCTCTGTGTGTACAACAGGCCAGATAAGCAGAACAGGACAAGATAAGAGAGCGAGGCCGGCTGCAGCGAAGTGCAGCCTGATATTCTGATTCTACTCCCAGATGAAACGCCATGCAGCCTCTCTCTCATCTTCTACTCTAATATTCCCTCTAATATTACTTTTTAAATAAATAGTTCGATTTAAATCAATCTGTGCAAAAACGTTGATGTTTGCTGGATCGGTATGCATTATTTGAAATTAATCACCGTGAGAAAGGAATGGAAATAGAACTCAAGAATTTCTAAATCAACACAGAAATTATTATTATTCAGTGCTTTATCTGTAATATCCCATTAAATGCTAAATATTTCTATTGTAGAAAATACAGTGCAATATATAAAATATTGTGCACATCAAAGTTATAATGAGGAGAAGCTCTACAGTTTCTTGGGTCTTAGTCTTATAGTTGCCTATTAAGAAAGAAGGGGGCTTTCAGTTCGGGTTCAACCTTATGCTCAAGGCTCCCTCCAAAGTCGTGTCTGAGCATTGCATGCATTACATTTTCTATTAAGTGTCCATAAACCTTTTAATGAAAAGCACTCAACGGACAGGACTGTGCAATATAAAGGGTTTAGATTTGTGAAAATAAATTGCTGTAATAATATTCTCACTTGATACTACAAGAATCTTTAACTTAACAATGAATGTCAAGATCACTTAAATCAAGTGTTACTTCACAATTTACTAAAAGTGATCACAATATTTGTGATTGTTTATTCATTTCCTAATTAGCCTTCTGGAGGTATTTCTGAAATACTTAAAGCACCTTTTTATACATTTATATACCTTGATTTAATCTTTTTTCAGATCTGTGTTTATTGTGGGTATTGTGTATTGAAAATAGATCTCTACAAAGTCTTACATTAGTGTTGAAATGCACATATAGTGATCATTTCTCTAACAGTATAAAAGGCCATTTAGGATTTGTTTTGGTTTTGTTGCAAAATGACCCATGCCAGCACCGCCTATTATAACACATTAGTCATTGGCTCTTGGGACCTTGCAGGCCTTGTGCTTATTCTTCTTTAAATGGAGTATCATCTAATTAAAAACATAACAGAGATGTCTTTATCTGACTGCTCGTGCACAAATTCTGTATAGGTTTTGTAACTATTTGAGGTTTTATGGAAGTGTGCTTATGTGTTTATTCGTCCATGCGTGGGTTTTGAGTGTGTGTTTTGTGTCTGTGTGTCTTTAAACCAATATTGGATCACCAGGTGGGAAGGTCATAATTCAGCCGCCTCATAGTGATGCAGATAGTGTTTACAGTATCCAAGCGGTGCCATTAGACATCATGTCTGCAGTAATTTAGCTGTTGCCTCACCTCCCATAGATTGCTCCTCTCATCATCAACAGTGGAATCGTTCTCAGTGAACGTAACGCACAGGGGAGAGCAGAGGAGCCGGCCTGCCAAGATGGATGTGTGTTATTGTTTGTGGGATGACAGTGTGTTTCAATCAGGTCCTCTGTGCTCTAATCCCAGGTAGAGCTCTTGAAGTGCTGAGTCAGTTACTGCCTCATCGATCCATCACAGTGGGTTAGTAGTGGGCAGGTGTACTCCCCGGCTCCCAGGAGAGCGAGGAAACACCTGCCCCGCACTGCTCGGGACTTCATCATCCCGCCATTCCCTTTGTCTTGTTCTGCCGGGAGCTCAACGTCGGGGCCACAGAAAAACTGTGAAAGCAGCACTTTTGTGGTCGTTTGTTGCCCGTACACAAAAATTAGAGGAAGGGGAGAGATGGTTTCCCCCTCCCCTCGCACACCTGCCCCCTCCCTCCTTTGGTTTTCTCACCCAGGAAGAGGGGACATACTCTGAATGGACCGCACACAATACAACAGCCACCACAAGGCTCGCAGCACTTAAACAGAGGGAAGGCCAAAGCACCAAAATGCAGTCCCCAAATCTTCATTTTATTAGACAATACAAAATGAATACTGCTTCACATTAGCTGCAGAGGAGGGTGACTTTGTTAGTGCGTTGAGGGAAAGCATAGTGTTTGTTATTACATTTGAGAGCGAGGGGTGAGAGTCTATGTTTCTCCTGCTGCAGGCAGTCAATTAGTGCCAGAGGGAAACACAGCACTCCTCTGTTGCTCTCTGCTGAGGAGCTGTAAATAAAGGTTTTTATTACACCACACTATCTGCGGCTCTTCTCTGGACATCAATAGGCCAATGCATTAAACTGTTTCCCAGCATAATCGCCCCTCCTTTTTCTATTTCACCAAAAAAAAGCAAGAAGGCTGGCAGTGATTGGCTTAAAAATAGAAAAAATACGCTTTTTGGATTGATATGTGTTCCTGTACTGACATTAGCACCTGTTTTTACATTCATGCATTGAATCCTATCAATGCATTTTTCATCTGGAAAAAGATTGATACAATTGGTTTATTTAACCAGAACATAAGCAAAACACCTTTAACTCTGTATCCATGTATACAACAAGAAGACAAATACTAAGAGACCAGCCTGACCTGTGGCTTATTTCAAAGATTTTACCTTTTTCTTTTTTTTTGTGTCTGATTATAATAATTACACTGATTATACAGACAGTCAAGTATTAGAAATATTTTACTTTTCATCACAAATACCACAGGATATTTGATTAATTTGAACTCTCACACACACACACACACACACACACACACACACACACACACACACACACACACACACACACACACTTTAATGTATGCTTTCCTTAGTGAATAGAAAACTAACTTATTATTAAGTGGATTTTTAATTCAGTCTTTATTTTACCCCCTTATCCTAACCAATCTTAGAACCATTTAAATCAACCAATTAAAATCTTTGTTCACTAAAATAATTCAAATACCACTGAACTGTACTTAACTGATAGATTGTTTTATTTCAGAGGCATAAAGGCTAACTATAATGGACTCTTTAACTCTCTCTTTAATCTTTGTAATATGAACTATTTAGTTATATTCTGTAGTTCTACTTCTATATGACATACAGTACTAAATATGACATATAGTACTAGTACTGTATGTCATATAGTTCTTGACTTTATGTCATATTGTACTAGTTCATAGTACTATTCTTTTCTGCAGTTTACAGACAGCATATGTTATTCTTGAACTCTTCCTGCAGATTCAGATACATTTTAGTGAGCAACAAAACTCAAGGACACTGTACCCAACTTTAGCTCCTGTAAATTGAATGCTGATTCTATTTATATTTGGTGTGATTTACACCCAATTTCCTCCATGCAAGTGAACAGGAAACAGATGTGGGGAATTGTTCTTACCCTTAACTCCTCTGAGAGAGATTCTCGTCAACACCAACGTGTGAGATTGGCTTTGTACTTGCATGCGAAAAGGTAGTAGACAGTGACTAAATTGACTCCCTGGTTTCCCTGCTCTGAATCTCCATTTCCTCCTCACAGTTTCCACTTGCGTATGTCCGTCTGCACAAAAAAAAAACAGGTTAATGCAGGGAGGCTTCCCTAATGGAGGCAGGGAGCCAAGTCTATACTTTCTCAGGACAAGGTTAACCTTAACGGCACAAAAGCACAGTCAGGGTTATGAGAGTTCATGGAAATATCAAATTGAGAAATGATAAGACAAGGAAATAAAAGAGGGCATAAAACCAGTCACAATATATACAAATATCTCTTCAAGTAATCTTAAGGTAGTCCACAGTAATACCTTCCAGCAGGTGATACTCTAAATAAATCAACCACTTTGCATCACTCCTCCTAATAAAGTTTCCCTTTGCTTTGCCAAATCTAATAGCCAAATAATAAAAATGTGTTCCACATAATTGCATTAATTAAGCAAAACAAATATGATTACTGTTTCGAGATGATTGCAGATAATCAAGTAGTGAGACATGTGACACAAGGGGAAATAATAATTTAGTGCTGAGGAATATTGTTTGACATTTGCAAGGTGATGAGATTTAAAAAAAACAAAATGTCCATCTTTTCATGGACCATGGTGCCATCTAGAGGAGGGTTAAAAACTCAGGAAGAATCAGCAACAACTTTCACAGATGATTCTGTGTTGCTATTGGCCATATGCAAACAAGTCTTATGTTTGGTTGTGTGTCTAAGGTCGTTGTACGGTCATCTTTATATCAGGAAAGGTGGATTAAGTGGAGAATAAACCATGCAGGTTAAGGAGTGTGTAGTGTGGTTTGTTACCACCGGCTTCTCTCTGTGTAGCATTATTATACAGTGCCACCTACTGTTGGATTTCCTCCTCTGTAGCTGTGCTGAAAAACACAACCAGAACCACAATTCCACTGATAAAATCAAATTAAAGTGATTCAAAGGTCAAAAGACTTCAGTGTGAAGCGAGTGTATATGTATGTGCATGTGCTTCCACACCGCCTGATAAGAATAAAAAAGGGGGGAAAGGTTACATTCATGTCATCCCTCACCTCACACATGATTTGCAGCCTCCCGGCTCCACCCTTACAAAGATTTACTGTACATGAAATTTTTGCTGACATGGTCTTCTCTGGCTGCTGCGTCTCAAATATATGGCCAACCATAATTTGGAGGTGTTAAAATGGGTATAAAAGCTGTATTAATTATTTAATCATGGTTTTAAGTGCTGCCTCTTAGTCCACACTAGGATGTCATCCCCCTCTATTTCAGGGGGTCGTTAGATCACTCATTTGTCAATGAAAAATTACAATCAAGAACAGGCTTGTATAGTTGAATGGTAAATCAGAGCAAACTGAGACTTTTTTTATGGGCGCCAATTATTTATATTTTACCTCATTTGATGTGTATGAGCTGCTAATTGCGTAAAAATTTCAGTTCTCTAAAGCTGGACCTAGTTGAAGGCACACATAGCAGCAAGGATTAAAACAGAAGCTGATACTTTATTTAGATAAGCAGACACACGCAGGTGCACAGAATAGAAATGTTGGCAGCGGGCAGCAGTGTGTGGGACCTGTGATATATCTCTGTGTCAGGGGGCAGTTAGGTACAAAGACTGAGGGGTGTGATCAACAAGCAAACAAACATGTTGTCCTAGTGCCTGGGTGAGGAGGTGTACACAGAGCATCCATCAAAGCGCAGCTGTGAGAGGCTGATACTGTATGCTTCACACTCCCTGCAAATCTCAGATGTAGACTTCAATTATGAGATTATTTATCAGGCCTGCAGCACTGATTGCTGGGTATTTGTTCATTGTGGGCAAAGGTCAGTGTGGGATATGATAATGCCCAACATGGAACACAAAACTAGGTACAGCCTCAGTATCTGCTTAATTCAGTTATTTCTTGATTCAAATCAATGCCCCGATACAAAATGTAGATGGATAACTTAAAAGTGGTTCCCAATATTACACATGCTTTAAAGGGGTTTCATATACAACCATGCATTTCTGCTAATAACAGTGATTCTTAAGCTCTACCTGTGACACACAAACTGTGATTTTTATGATACCTACCATCATGACAAAGCCAGCTTCAAGTAGTTTATGGATAAGGGGGGAAAGCTTAACATGGTTGTTCTTGTTCTCAGCATATGAAATGTAAAGCATTTAGTGTTGAGAAATGACAAGTACTGAGACTACGTCAGCGCATTCAAACTGATGAGAAGAAAAAAAATTTCAATATTGTGTTTCAGAGCTTTTCATTAAAGGGGAACTGCAGCTAGTGTTTCAATGTGTGCAACATTGTGACAATAAAGAAAGTGAACTTCAGACGTGATATTAAGTTCATTTTAACAAACTAGTAATTAAAAGAACAATTAGAAGGATGTTTTTCAAATAAAGATAATCCCATAATCTCGTTAACAAATTTATGATCATCATCATCAGCATCTTGTTGACAGACTCAGGAGTCCATTAAAAAAAAGATAGAAAGAAAAACAAACAAAAAACCCACCAATATTAGATCAGTTTCACAACGCACAAATGTTCAGAAACTGAAGATGTATGTTGATATAATTGCTTTTTAGTGAATTCCATTCCTTGCTTGGATTATAACTTCTGCTTGTTTCAGTACAGATATGTTAAATTCAAAAATCTGTATCATGCAAACTGCACATTTTCCCCACACCATGTAACAACAGAGGCTCACATGTAGCTTTAGCTGCTGTGCATTGTCTTGGTGAACAAGCATCCACTACTAAGCCAAAGGAAATGTATCAGCCTTTATTGTTAGCAACTATATAACCATCATCATGGATAAATGAGCACATTTTAAAGAGAAGATAGTTTTCATATAATTCATCAGAAATCACCTTACTTATCTAATGTTTTTTTAAGAAAAGATTTCTGTATATGTAAAGGTATATGATCTAAAGTAGAAATATGATCAATTCCTAGCACTCATTAGCAGTCTGATAAAGGAAATGAAGAGTAAAAACATCCTTATGGCCGTGACATCCTCGTTTTGTACAACTTTTAAACATTAAAGAAACAAGCAGTTCAGACCAAATACAGTAACTGCAGCGGCAGAATAAAAAAGCCAAACACTGACTGTCAGAGGAATTTGAACTATGGACTAATCATAAATACTCATCATTAATAGTGCCAGAAAAACATTACCCTTTTTATTGGGGCTGTATTTTCCTCACACACTACTATAAAGTTAATGACAGACATTGTCTGAACCATAAAACAGTCATATATTTGGAGATGCTGGTCAGATTCAACAAGGCTCAGTAGCATCTGGCTCATAGATCATTCTCCCCCAATCAAGTATTCCTGTCAACAGATCTGTCTTGTTACATTTTTATTCATACTTTGAAGCCCTATCCACTGAAAAACTGCTGCTTCATCAGTAAC
The DNA here is from genome assembly GCF_963584025.1 of Labrus mixtus. Lineage (NCBI taxonomy): Eukaryota > Metazoa > Chordata > Actinopteri > Labriformes > Labridae > Labrus > Labrus mixtus. The sequence goes on from NC_083624.1 coordinate 26,780,931, forward strand.
ATTATATCAGTAAATACTGTTCAGAATGGGTATGTTGAATTACATTTTAAAAATATGAAAGTGCAGCTTTGGATGCTGCTTTGACATAAGTAAACAAAGAGTGCCTTACAGTAACATGTAATGACACTTCGTTTAATATTACGTTCTGTGGATTTTGATTCAAACGATCTGAGAGGGTCATTCCACTCCATGGTCACTTTAAGGCCTCAATGTTGTTTTCTTCTTTCTTCTTCTTCTGTAAAAACTCTACCTCATGTAAATTAATCATTTGTTACATAATTACATATTTATTATCATGTTCAGCTCAGCATTTTTAAACTACTTCCCACTGCACTATTATCTTATTAAGGCTTGTATTAGTGTTTTTGCTTATATTATGTTTATATTAAATGCTATGCTTTTTGTACATTGAGAGCACAGTTACTAAAGACAAATTCCTTGTGTGTGTAACACAGACTGTAAGCATACATGGTCAATAAAGCTGATTCTGATTGTTCTATCCGGATGATTTCCTGTTCTACCAGCAGGTGGCGCAAACTGCCTAATGCGAAAAAAACACTACGTGCTCTAACAAAACTCAACGTTTGGATAAATAAAAAATATTTTGTAGTATCATTTCAGGGACCCCAGTGGCACTTACTTATAGCCTAACAATAACAATGATATGTTGATGGACTGAAGCACACAGGGACACACAGGGACACCCCCAAACCGGCGATATCCTGGTCACATGACTCACCCACTTCTACGCCCGTGGACATCTGCAAAATGGAGGTGAGGTCTCTCAAATGTAGCAAATTTAATACGGTTATTATCAAAGTACACCATAGTTACGGTCGCTCTTTAACAATGATGTAGCATCGGTGAGGGAATGCACGGTGTTGTGTTGTAATGTGTTGTTTATATGCAGATAGATGTCCAGCGCTGTTTGCTATGTGCTAATGCTGCAGCCTGGTTAATGATAGTCCATATAAAAAATAGGCTAACTAGGTGTTGTTACAATTAGAGAGCTCATTTTAAGGGCTTTCTCTTTCGAATTAATAATATTTACTTTACTCACCATGAAAGCACACATATAAATAGAGGCTTTACTTTTGTTACGCTGGAAAAAAAGTCTTCAACCTGCGACATTTCTTCTTCATGTTAAAGCTAGCTGCTGACGTTAGCATTAGGCCGCTCTACAAGGACTGCAGGCCTCAGCCTTCAATATATCAATTACGATTTATTATGTAAAATCAAGCTGTCTTTTTTGTGATGTGTAGACTCTGTACATCAGTCTAATAATGCACAGTTGTGCAGTTAACTGTCTGCTTGTTTATTTTTATTGCCACAACAGAGCTTACGTTTAGTCCTATTCAAAAGTACACTCAGTTTACTGCACATTGCACATTTCAAGTTTACTTTTTCTTTAAATTTAATTGTATTTACCATTTTGTTTTGTACCTTTTGCACTATTTAGAATGTATTACTGTAAATATTATTCATCTTATTTTACCTTATTTTATTTTATCTATTTTACCTTATTTTGGTTGTATTGCACCGTGGGACGGAGACAAACGCAATTTCGATTCCACTGTATGTCTGGCATATTTTGAAATTGACAATAAAGTTGACTTTGACACAAAGCCTGTCAATACGGGTTGGTTGCAGATAATGGTGTTTGTGTGTGTACACATTTTATTTCATGCAGGAGCACAGCAGCGTTATGTAACAATGCGGAGTCTTTCTACTAACTTACTCTCAGGTAATTCTTTCACAGCTGTAGTGATGTTTGGTTTTCTGCTGTGCTTCACAGGACCATGATGCTAAAGAGCCCGAGCAGCTCAGAAAGCTGTTCATTGGAGGTCTTAGCTTTGAAACTACGGAGGAGAGTTTACGGGCCCACTTTGAACAGTGGGGTTCCCTCACGGATTGTGTGGTACGTGTTTTTCTTGTAGTCCCTGGCAAGATTGCCTCAGACAATAATGATACTGAAAGTTTTAGAATCAGTATTTTCTAGTACTAAATAAATCCATCATACACATTTATCCATGTTTAAAAAAGTATATTTGAAAACTGGCTAACCTAACAGTCCAATTAAAACTTTCTCATTACCATTATGTTTCATTTTGTGTTTCTAGGTGATGAGGGACCCCAACAGCAAGCGATCAAGAGGGTTTGGCTTTGTAACGTATTCCTCTACAGAGGAAGTAGACGATGCCATGAAAGCGAGGCCCCACAAAGTAGACGGGCGAGTTGTTGAGCCCAAGAGGGCGGTGTCCAGAGAGGTAAACTAATCCCAGACCAGAATGCTGATTCTTCAGAAGGGTTCATGTTCAGAGTAAGCACATTGATATACTCTGTTTCAGGACTCCAATAAACCAGGGGCCCACCTGACAGTGAAGAAGATCTTTGTTGGTGGAATCAAGGAGGACACTGAGGAGTACCACATCAGGGAGTATTTTGAAAAATATGGAAAGATTGAATGCATCGACATCATGGAGGAGCGCTCCACGGGAAAGAAGAGAGGATTCTGCTTTGTGTCCTTTGATGACCATGACACTGTAGACAAAATTGTTGGTATGTGGTATCTTTAACATAGAGTCAAACAGATTGTAATTAAACATCAGACAGTGGTATATTAAATCTGAGTTTCTGTCCTGTTTCTTTCTAGCCCAGAAATACCATACAATCAACTTCCATAATTGCGAGGTCAGGAAAGCTCTCTCAAAACAGGAAATGAGTTCCATGTCCACCAGCAGGGGTAAGCACTATCCAATGTAAAATAAAACATTACTAACTGACCATAGTTGTTTACTGTTTGCAATTACAGTTGTTTTTTTGTCCTTGCCATTTGTGTAATGGCATGTCTTTTCACATCAGGCAGGAGTGGAGGATCTGGAAACTTCATGGGGAGAGGTAGTAATTTTGGAGGTGGTGGCAACTACAGCCGAGGTGAGTAGTTTTGCATTGCAAATGAATGTGCCTCTGGCCTCAACCACACAAATGTAGGCTCATTCAGTTTATAAGACAATATTTCACATCCACTTGAAACACCAGAATAAAACGGTATTCTTCTAAAGATTAACAACAATATGATGCATGATTCTAATGATTTAGTGTAGGCATGTTGAGTTCAATCAGATTCTTAAGTTACTTGATTCAAGAGGTTCCTAAGGTAACTTCTGGATCTCAAATTTGACTCTTGGGCTTTTGTAAGACAACAGGCATATTCACATCTCAGTAACTGAACCTGTGAGGGGATCCAAAGTTGTGAAAATAAGTACAGTAGCTACAGAAAGTCAGAGGCAACAAAAATGTCATTAGCTTGTTTGAAAAATCCAGATGTATCTTGATCTGTCTGGACATGACCCTGTTTGTTTTAGGTTCCAATGAATCAGTCAGTTTGAATGCTTAATACATGTGACTTTTGTTTTCAGGTGGCTATGGTGGAGGACGAGGAGGTTACGGCGATGATTTTGACAATGGTGAGCTGTTCTGAAATATCTTTAAAAAAAAACAAATTGCTACAATAAGTCACATGTACTAGTCCTGAGGTCATTATCTGGATCTCTGCTGGCTCAGACAACAACTGTGTTGTGTCTTAGAAAAGTGCTTTACAACAGTGTTATTTAGTTACAAATAAGGTTATGTAAGTTTGCCCCATTTTTCCCCTTTTACAGGTCCTGGAGGTAATTATGGTGGAGGACCAGGTTATGGAGGAGGCAGAGGGGGCTATGGAGGTGGTGGTGGTCCAGGGTATGGTAACCAGGGTGGTGGATTTGGTGGTAGCTGCGATGGAGGATACGGGGGTAATGAAGGAGGTAAAAAATTTAAATGACTGCAGAAATAAAAACTCAAGTGCAATATATCGATGATTGTACAGTGAGTACCAGACACCTTAAATCAAGGCTTGGCTTAAAACAGACTGCTTTATCTTCAGGATATGGAGGGGGAGGAAATTATAACGACTTTGGAAATTATGGTGGACAGCAGTCCAACTACGGGCCCATGAAGGGAAACAACTATGGTGGCAGAAACTCAGGGGGACCCTATGGTGGTGAGTCGTAGCCTCAACCAGACTTTAAAAAGCCAAATCCAGTGACATATGATCATCGCTCCTCCTGAAAAGTATCTAACATGTTTTCATCATGGCACATCTTTAACCACAGGTGGCTACAACTCTGGGGGCGGCGGAGGTGGCTACGGCTCCCGGCGATATTAATAACGTCTTGTTTTGGTAAGTAGCTTTCCGTTTCACACCACCCTCGGAGCACAGTACAGAGTGAGCCTATGCAAGTGCAGAATAACTATTTGTTCTATCCTGTATCCATTCAACAGGCTTCAGTTCTTAGCAGCAGAGGCGAGGAGGTGAGCAAAAGGAGTTGTCAGGAAAGCTGCAGGTTACTTTGAGGCAGTCATCTGAAAGCATTAGAGGAACACACAAGTCAGACTTTTACTGCAGCTAAATGGAAGAAGGACTGTATACACAAGACATGAGTGCAGATGAATCCCTTCCCTAATTGTGATAGATGTTTTCCCTATTAAGCATTTTTTCCTTTTGTGCGTCTGAAGTGTATGTATTGTGCCTATGGTATCAGGGGTAAAGAGTAAATTGTTTTGTTTTTTAAAATCTAAAGTCAGCTCTTAATATTGTTTTTCTTTTTTTTATATGGGTTAGTTTTCTTCTGGTCAACTAATATTTTGTCTTTTAACCTGGTTGTGTCATAAAGTAAAGTAATATCAGGACATCGGATGAACTAGAATTACACAATCTTTTCTTTCTGACCTTTATTATGATTGCTCAATTTGCAAGTGTGAAGTGTACTATGATTTTGTATGTGAAGCACAGTATGTAAATCCTTCATAGTACCAGTGTGAACAGCTACAAGCAGCCTGGATTAGAGATAAGGGAATCCCCTCACTTTTCTTGTTCCCAGAAAAACCGAATCCTAGATTCTGTTCCGAATATTTTGAGTGGTAGAAAAAGACCGAATAAAATTGTGTAGTAAAGTGACATGAAGTTCAGTGCATCATTGGTTCAGAAAGAGATCAAATGAGTTATTTATGTATTTGTTGCCTGCTCAGTGTGACTGTGAAGTGGAGCAAATCACCCTGTCAAGACCTTTTTACTCATTTTGAAGTATTAAATAAGACTTCTGTGGGTGAAAATAGTGTAAATATGTTTCTATTTGTACAAGGGAGTTTGATGTAGTCCTAGGGCAGGGGCCCATACACCACATATGCCAGTGTTGAGCCATTAGGATTATTTCAGCCACAACCTCCTGCAGTTGGGCCCTCAGCAACACTAGTGTGGAGGATTGCAGATGACTGTCAGACAGGACGTCTTCAGCCCCAGCACAGTGGACCAGTCAGCATTTTGAGAGAGAAGGGAGAAGGCAGCATCGAGCACAACCGGCCATGGAAGGAAGCTTGCAGTGTCGGTCCTGATAGTGAGCATCTATCTCTCATGTTCAAGGCTAGCTAAACCCTCCAGCAGCTGGTGCTAGCGAAGAAAGACTAGTTCCTGGACACAATGGGAAATCCTGTTGAGTCAGAGATACTGCAGTTTTACCCGCAGATGCTAGATTTCAGACATTAACGAGGAAAGGGAGTGAGTATTTCACAAAAAGCTGACTTAAGAAGATGGAGCAGGTAAGAGTAACCACTTTGCTTGATTTGCAGATGTGGAAAGAGGAATTCTCTTCTTGCTGAAAATCTGTAAAGACCTGATAACATGGAGGGTTCTGGATGGGTAAGACTTTTTTCAAAATATTATACAAGGCTGCTCTTATTGTAAATCTAAAAGTACACATCACGATGACAAAAGATGGAGGGGTTGTTTTGAAGGTAAATCCAGCAGGATGACGTCAAGTATTACTCCCCTTTGACCAGAACCTCTTGAGACCACCTGAGTTGTTTGGTATGTGTTGAGGTAAAATAAATCTCTTACTAAGTATTATAAAGGCAAGGAATCCAAACGATGTGTTTAAATTCACTGACATGTTGATCACTGAGGTCAAAGTGAGGATGTTGTTCTGAACTGTATTTTGAAGGCGTGTATATTTCGCCTTCGTTTTGACAAGTGAGTAATAATTTAGAATATTTTAAATATAATGCAGACCACTATGATAATATCCAACTCTTATTATGACAGCAACATAGAGACATAGTTATGAGCGTAAACCTCTAAAACTGTCAAAAAAGAAGCAACATTGAAGGCATCATGAAAGTACATTTTACAGCAGGACGGCTTCATCTACAACTGCCACTAAGAAAGTGACATATGCTTATGCTAAGCTAATCTCTTAACCAAAGTAGGCCCAAAATGTATTTAATTTGATTATTGTAAGACATCCCTACCAGTCCTTATTAATAAGCAACTTAATTACACTACAGAATTCATTTAAATAATTTGATTATGACTGGAAATCGTGGTCATTGTAAGTTCATGCAATACATTGTGTAATTTATTGAAAGAACCTGTAATCTTCACTTTTGATAAGCCGTAATAGGCTTATACCCTGCATTTATTATAAGGACTCATCATCACCACCACCCCAAATTAAAAATATTTTTAAATCATTCCATGACAGTCAGCCAAATGGACATATGGAATATGTGTGTACTGTAATAAAGAGAGGTCACAAGTTGAGACTAACTGACCCGCAGCATAGGCAGTGTGTCATACAGTATTTACAAGTACCAGCACTATATTTGGCTTGCAATGCCTTCAAGGGATTGTACGCATGGATTGTTTTTCACAGGAAACCCAAAAGCTGTCTAAAAAAAACGAGATCACTGTTCCTCTTTTAGTGAACTTGAAACTTTTAAATACTGTTCTTGTGAACGTGTGATAACCGACTAAACCTGGTAAGTTTAAAAAATGCATTTTAATGACACATCTTCACTAAGTGTAATGAGTCAAAGGAGCGAGGCCTACTGTTATTCTTCCCTGAATCAGTTGCAGGATAGTGTTTCTTCACAGGAATGTAGACCAACCAACGGCAGCACTAAGAGAAAAAAGAAAGTGCTTGGTGAAAGCACTGCAGTATTACTGAAATATGTTTGGAGGTACATTAACGTGTAAATGTAAAGTGTAACTTGTGCTCTTCAATAAAAACATTTTCCATGACTTCAGTGGTCTATTTCTGAAAAGCTCTTGAGAGAGACATCCTTTGTAAACAGAGCTTGTTGTGAAAAAGGTTTCATAAGTCTGTCATGAGAGTAGAAACAGGGCTTGGTGATCAAAGGTGGTGTTTGTGTGTGAAAGTGCGTAGGGCCTTACCTTTTTGTATGTGCTTGCTGGGTGGATCATTGTGGAGTCGACATGCATGGTTTATACTGAGCATACTCCACAATTGTGTTCTTTGTTGTGTAACATAATGAACACAGTGGGTGGGGTTTCTTTTTTTTGCGACAGGAGGTTTACAGCATTAAAAGATTTAGGTTACAATACAAACAAGCGTGGTCCAATAAAAGGCAAGCAGATTATAAAATGGTTTAAGCCAATAACACTCTTGTTTGGGTACAGTATTCCTTTCATTTGCTGCTTTCTAAGCCTGTCGGTAGAGCTCTCACATCAAAAACTGACTTGAGCATGTGGTAAGTTACGTAACCGCTCCTCGGACTATACATCCATCTGGCATCAATCTGCTGCAGACCATAATACACCACACAATGTTCTGTTCCCAGAAAACTGGAGGCAATGTGTCTATAGACTAAATACATTGAAATAAGTCTGCCTTGTACTATTCCATACCTGAAAAAGATGCATGCTTTATCTTTTAGTTAGCAATACCTGTGGCATTTGGCTACCAAAGTTGTTCCACCTCAAATGTATTCACAGATTAAAAAAAAAAAAAAAGTTATAATCTTTATGGATAAGTGATTGAGATACATTTAAACCTACAGTTGCATCTAAAGCCTGATCTGTGGCAAACTTTGATGGTGACAAATGATACCCATATAGCACACTTTTAAAAGGCTCTTTATCCTGATTACAGAACCTGAATATTAAAATCTGGTGCAAATAGACTGAAACAAGTCTGCCTTGTACTATTCCATACCTGAAAAAGATGCATGCTTTATCTTAGCAAATTCTTTTAGTTAGCAATACCTATGGCATTTGGCTACCAAAGTTGTTCCACCTGTATTCACAGATTTAAAAAAAAGTTAAATATGCGGACAAAGAAGCCTCCTGTTTCTTTAAATAAATAGATTTCCAATTGTTGAAAAAGCTCAAAAGTCATGAATGCCAAACTCTTAGCTAATGCTAAAGCTTGCTAATGCTGTAAACGTAATCATCACTTTGCATCTTACAAGAACACAGTTCCACACTATCCCGGTCCTCTACGATGTTAACTTGTTTGAAGTTATGCAGCGCTGCTGAATGGTAACCTGTACAGTTATGTTCTGTTCCCAGTAAACAGGAGGCCGTGTGTCTATACTATGAATATTTTATTTAAAAGCAGTGAAGTCGAGATTTAAAAAAAAAAGATCTTGGGCAGCAAATCATACAGGGACAGTTAAAAAATACAAGTAATGATTGAAACGATCAGAATACAGAAATATGATATATACAATTTATATATATATATATATATATTTACACACAGTAACAGTTTTATCAATCTCAATAGCAAGTGATGTTTATATTTACAAACAATATTTGTTAAAGAATCTTTGACGATATCAGAGTACAAAAGTAAAATATCAAAAATATTACATTCAAGAGAAGTGCGCAAAAACTATACAATAGTTCTGCTAAGCAAGTAATGCTTCAAAGCTGAGCGACTACAAAGTTATTGCATAGTATTACTAGAATAATGCAGTACCATACTATTAAGGAGATGAGTGTTTGTCTTCACTCTTTATAAAAGTCTTTTTCACACGAGGAACCAGGAAGATGCTGCCGTTGGTGGACTGCTGGAGGGAGTATTCAGACGGCGAGTATGAATGTCCCTTCTCGTCTCTCAGCTGGCTGAAGACCTCCAGGTACAAGCTGTTGAGTTGCTGCTTCATTTCCTTCAGGTCTGCGGCATTCTGGCTCTTCTCGTCTAGCAGACGCTCCTTCTCTTCCTTCAGTGAGTCCAGGTCGCTCTCCAGACCCACTATGCTCTCCATCTTGCGTTTGCGGCAGTTCTGGGCAGCCACTTTGTTCTTGCCGCGGCGCCGTATGTCTCGGACCAGGGCCAGCTGAGCCTCGTTCAGTTGGTGCTTTGACATCAGCTCGTTGAAATCGTCAACGGGCAGGTTGATAATCATCGATACAGTGAAGGGGATTTTGAGGGCCTTAGCCCTCTGCTCGTCTCTGGAGAGACGCACATCAGAGCGTTTCTTCAGCTTGTCTTTGGTGAAGGGAGCATTGTTGTGACCGCTCTCCTCTGCTGGGTCGGTCTTAAGGTGTTTGGGTTTCTTTTCCAGCTGATCAGACTGCCCTGTTATAGAATAAACAGAAAGTGCAGGCAGAAGATCATCAGGTTGGAAATTAATGGAGAACATCTCAGAGTAATCAGATTCTGCACTGCCAGGGTTCTGGTCCATCTCCTCCATGTCTGAATCACTGTAAATAAAGGAGCCATCTCCATACACAGACTTCCCGGGGGAACTCGAATTCGGACTTGTGTTTGAAGAGATTCCTGAATCTGAGTCCGGCAATTCTGCTATCACATTTGGTTTGCCTTTTTCAAATGCGTCACCAGGCGAGAGGCTGTAAAGGTCCAGTGGAGTGAAAGAAGGCTTGTTTTGGGTGTCGGAGATGGTTTTCATTTCATTTCCTTCAAGGCCATGCTGCCCACTGTTCTCTTCCACAATAGCATTGGGGTAAAAAATGTCACAGAAATGTTCTGCACTGAAGTTAGTATTTAACACTGGATCCTTTGCTGCTTTCATCTGGGAGATGGTGTCTGCTGGAGCCACACTGGTAACAGAGCCATTAAGAGTATTCATAAACTCTGCCGGACAAACGTTGACATTGTTTGTTTCCCCCTCTGTGAGGTCGGCCATGGGGTAAAAAGTGTAGTTTGGATTCTGGATGTCCGAGCTGTTTGGAAGAGGATAAGTCGTGGTCTCCAGTGTATCCTCCATTTGCATGCTCAGGCATTGCTAGAAGAAAAGGAAAAAAAAAACATTAGATAACATTGAATACACAGCTTTGCTTTGATGTATCAGAAGTCTAAGAAGAGATTAAAACAAAAAAGTTATAATCTTTATGGATAAGTGATTGAGATACAATTAAACCTACAGCTGCATCTAAAGCCTGATCTGTGGCAAACTTTGATGGTGACAAATGATAAAAGGCTCTTTATCCTGATTACAGAACCTGAATATTGAAATCTGGTGCAAATAGATTGAAATAAGTCTTCCTTGTACTATTCCATACCTGAAAGAGATGCATGCTTTATCTTTGCAAATTTTTGTAGTTAGCAATACCTATGGCATTTGGCTACCAAAGTTGTTCCACCTCAAATGTATTCACAGATAAAAAAAAAGAAGTGTTAAATATGCGGACAAAGAAGCCTCCTGTTTCTTTAAAAAAATAGATTTCCAATTGTTGAAAAAGCTCAAAAGTCATAAATGCCAAACTCTTAGCTAATGCTAAAGCTTGCTAATGCTGTAAACGTAATCATCACTTTGCATCTTACAAGAACACAGTTCCACACTATCCCGGTCCTCTACGATGTTAACTTGTTTGAAGTTATGCAGCACTGCTGAATGGTAACCAGTCCAGTCACCCCTAATACATCCCATCAAAGAATGCAAATACGAGCTGCCTTGACACAAAACTGATAAGGAAAAAACAACAACACTGAGTACATATGCTGATATTGCTGCCATAAGCAAAGGATTTTCGATAGCCACTCCCTCGCTAAACAAGGTTTCTTCTTAATCTCTCGGATTAAGCTGGAGACTACTATTCATAAAAAAAAAAACGGCATCACATCTTGAATAACAAGCTCCTTGACTCTGAAAAAGTCTCGTCAATGAAACCTAATCTTGGAGGAATGAGACCGGTAAACCGGCCTTGCATGTAGGAGACCCCGTTCTCATAAATCAAACAAAAAGGTGTTTGTCTTCTAATGCAGGGCTCCTGACGTTGATGCATTCTTTGGGTATTTGTTCCAACAAATACCAGCGCAGACCACTGTGCCACTGAGGCATTACAATCCATGTATTATACCTGCAGCTCAGGGAGGGACAAAAGCTCCATCCAGGCCTGCTCCAGATCCGGGACCATCCTCTGTTGGTGTGGTGGTGGCGGTGGGGAGAGGGCAGCTGGCGTCGCGGCTGGCTGCTCCGGGGGCATCATGGGTGCTGAAACAGCAGGTGTGTCCAAGCAAACTGAGGAGTTCTGCGAGGTAAAGACGAGAATATGGCTTTTTTCAGTACAGCTAAAAGTTGCGTTTAAATGGCGAGCTGTGTTGTCACATGTGTGGTAATGATTTAATGTTCTTACCTCAGCTTCCTCTACAGGAAACGTCTCTGCCAGCAGCTGCAAGCACTCAGCAAAAGACATGGTCTCACCGTTCCCCTCTGTGAAGCCGACATTCTGCCAGAACAGGTTCAAAGATTTCTATTAAAGCCACCAGCTAGCATCTTTTTTAGCATAGCATCTTTTAAGTATTTCATATTTATAACACTCAGCCCTCTGAGAAGCACATTCAAAGCACCAATGCAAAACTACAGACCCACCTGTGTGTCTGTAATTACACAAGGAGGTGGTTACCTAGCTACGACACGGCCGCAGCCTATCAAAATGAGATGGGAGTGGTCCTCCTCTGACATGAGTAATGACGGCCAGGTGCGTTTACCTGTGTAACCTCGAGAGGCGTGACGGCCGTCTGCAGCGGGGCGCTGGTCGGCGGGCATGGTATGTACTCCCCCGTCTCCTCGTCGAGCTGTAGCTGTGCCAGCAGCGCCTTCTCCTGCTCCCGCAGCAGATCCTGCCTCTTCTCCTCCTCCAGCTCGCGCTGCCGCTGCAGCTCATGTTCCTTCTGACGGTGATTGTAGTCGAACACCTCGCGCCTGGCACCCAGATCAATATCCTGCTTCCACAGGATGTCAATCAGGTTCATGTCCTGAAAAGACAACAGCACATCAGGTTAGGGGAGTGTGTACATACTCGTCCATGTAGTGAGAGAGAGTGAGCGCTAATAAAAAGCAAAGGAAGAGCGTCGCCTGCTGTGAAGCGTGGCTGCTGCACCCGCCACACCCTGCTGTCCCTCTGTATCTGTTCACTCTCTGACAACACTGGCACCAATGTCAAGAGGGAGAAGCCATGTGAATAATACATGTACTTCTCTCTTTCCCCGGCTGCCACCACGCTCCAGTAACAGACACGTATCATCAGTTGATACCCTTTCCACAGGAAGCTTTCATCACTCATACAATTACTCAACAGATCTCAGTTTGTTTTACATCAGAACTCACAAATAGGTCTGCACTCTAAGATAAGTTTTTGTATAAGGAACCCCATGTGATGGCTTAGTTCTCACAATGAAGTCAACTTAAATCCCAACATATATATTGTTTACCTAATCAGTACACAATAGCACAATAATAACTGTATATATTTTTCCAGTCACCACAACTGTCTATTTATTATTATTATTATTATTATTATTCATTCACTGAACAGTAATTGCTCTGGCCACTTCATATAACCACAAATATATTTTTATATAGGTGAACTGTTTTTGTAAACCCTACCTATCTACCTACCTATCTAATTTTATAACAGAAAGTTACATGTATGTTTAGAGATGGTTTAATAACAGGTGTTACTACAAGGCTTAAAGAAAAGATCATATTTATTAGTGATATAACATATCACATAAAGGGTTGAACGATATAATCAAATAAAAGTAAAGTAAAACAGCAGATATGTCTAAGGGGAATAACAGGCCTTGTTTCCATGATGTCTTTCTGTTCTTTGTCTTCAAGCAAATCACTGCAACTAATAATAACCAGCTTCAAGATATTATATCACAACCCTGCACAGATAAGTGTAAGACAACTATTTGCACATTAAAGCTGGGTGTTGCCAACAATACAGCCGGCGCAGAGTACTAACAAGTACGATGGTATTTTAATGGACTTTCCTGTTGATTTCCTCTCACAGGCTGAATGCTATTTGCTCTTATAAACAAAAATGTCTGAAGATAAACTGCTCTCTTCCTTGGCTCTTTCACCAGAAACTTATTTACAGAAGGAAACCATTTCACAAGGCCCGGGGAAGTTACATCAACCAAAGACACTGGCTCACAGGAACATGTCCGAGCATGTGACTTGTTTGTTCCTCAGATTTGGGTACAAACATGACTTATGGTCTAGGCTTTCTAATGCTTGCAAATCGGTCATATGGCCTGAGCAGACACAGCCAGGAGGAAGCAGAAAGTAAGCTGAAGGGAAATAAAGAACAAAGCAGAAGAATACACAAGAAAAAATGAGGATGTAAAACTCAGAAAAAAAATGAGCCTTCTTCTCTGACTTGTAAGAATCTTTCCAAATGTGGGGAAATGACAGTAAACAACACCTTTATGTATTTAAAGACATTGTTGACACAGTTTTTCTGACTCCAGCAATGGCAGAGAAAATAAGCAACCCACTAACCCTCTTTGCCTCAGTGTTGCATCAGAGGCATGACCACTGACGGATTACACATTACCAAGGCCGCCTACTATAACTGAGATGAGTGCACACAAGCAGGCATTATGGCTCCTGTAGGAACGAGGAAGTGTCCTAAAATATCCAAGTGGGACAACTTCACACACTTCTTGAGGTCATACATGTTTTCCAAAGAAATAAATCCCACACTCTTACCAGTTGGTCACACCTTATAAGCCCATCAGACAGGTCATACTAGTCCCTTAAAAAAAACATGCCCATGTCTAAATAAGGTCTGTCTTCCTATGAAGGGAAAGTTCAATCAGCCAGTTCACTCCCACTGATTAAAATTGCAGTTATATAACTTCAGAACCACAGTAACTTATTAAATGATAATGTTCTGTATCAGCGACAAATAGGTGCCGTAAATGTGGGTGTGTGAGATCAGGTTATCGCAATGGTCTGTCACCTGACCTGTACTGGCACTAGAACAAGGAAACTAGCACATCAAATATCTCCCAGATCTCTCCGTCACACAAAAAGCTACATGGATATACAAGTAAAACAACATGCCTTTAGTATGAAATAAGAGACTAAATATGCAGCATAGACACATGAACTCGATTACATGTGATATTAAAAACACCCACAACAAGCCAAGTGAAAAGCCAAAAGTTCATAATGCTGCCAAACTGCGTGATAAAAGAGTGATACTAGTGTGAGCCTTAAGTTTGAGTTGTTCATTTACTTCCTTTCAGCTCAACACAAGGGCCTCAAAGGGCAGCTGACTCCTGTGGTTTATTGTAGCCTCCTTTAGTGGACATGCCCCCTTGACCATGGATGATGAAACACAGCCGCACATGCTCAAAAGCAGCCCTGTTTGTAGGCCCTCATCATCAGTCAACTGTGTACTCCCACTGACCCTGACTTATGGCAAGTTTACCATAACACTGAAGATGTAAGGCCTTGTAACATGAAACACAAGCAACATTAAAGCTGTGTGTGAACATATCATGTCCACATTAAGATTTACACATCAGGAGAAACAGCATTGTCTTTAAAAATTGAGGTTTTTTTTATGGTTACAAGCTTGTCTACATCAGATATGGTATCACATGCTCTGAGGAAAAGCAAAGGGGGCGGGGCGAGGAAAGGAAACAGTTACCGGAATAAAGGCTCCAGAAGCTTCCTTTTTTTGTTTACCAAACCAGACAGTGTTAGAAAACTTGTAATTTTTACAGAGTCACAATGAAAATAAACTTTAATTCCAATAAAAGTTGATTTTGTTTCCTGTCGAGGAAAAACGTCACACGTGAATGACTTGCAGAACTGAAAGCGGTTTAGAAAGCAGACTCAATATTCAGAGAGAGAAGCTCTCCTGTGTTTTGTACTTTCACTCTAAAACTGAAACTGTTATTCCTTCATTATAACCTCTTAACTATGACATAACATAGGCTATAGCTGACACTTTATATTGACAATTTAATCTACTATACTAAACACTAAAAAGTTACAGTACGTTTCTGTCTCAACTATAAAGGAAGTTCAAATCAAATGTTAGCCAGTTTGTGGTCACTTTGAAGAAATAACTCGTATTTACCTGTTGACTGGAATGCATCACCTCCATGTCCATCATCGTGGAGATCTGTGTCACCGTATAGAAACGCCGTATGATGGATATATAAACGTGTAATTCCTCAAATAACAGATTAAAATGGCGAGCGGTCCGTCCGGAGCCGATAAGGTCCGTCACAGCAGCTGAACTGAGGCAAACATTGCTTCCTTGACATATGATGATCATTACGGAAATGCTGGCCCTGCCTACCGTGTTGCAGCGCCGGGATCGTCCCCCTCTCAGCGGCCTATGAGACGTGGAGGGGCTGTGTGCGCATGCGTGAGGGGGACGACTGGGCTGAACATTAACACTTTATCTAAATCAAACACCCTGGAATCAAATAAAAATAAAATCATAGCGTTTGAGGGTATATTGCGCCTTTGATGAAAGCTTGAAGGTCATTATAATCCAAAAGATGGCGGCACACGTGATCTAAAAAAATAAACGTGGACTAAATACAAATTTTAAAAAAACATCCCGAGGATAACGGCAGAGCTCTTAGGAGCATTTCCCCCCAAATATATCTCCAAATACGCGATCTCATGTGTTATTATAATCTTTTGTGTAACTTTATCGTTTCTTTTCTAACTACGTCACCCACGTCACCAGAAGAGTTTTGGTTTTGATTGGTGCACAGCGCCCCCTGCTGGTTATGAAGCCCGATGTGGAGCTGGAGGCCCGGGGGCCCTAATGTCCCCCTATAAAAACTCAAGACATCTACTGAATGTCTCTGAGATCAACAAACTTTGTGCTTTGCTCAGTGGCGGGAAAAACATGAAGCTGTCTATTAAAGAAAAGTATGGCTACCAATATCTCAGAGTCCTGCATTTCAAATGTAACTTTAACAAAGGGACATAAATATTCACAAAATATTGTACAAAATAAAGAATAGGCTATTCATTGTTGTTCTAAGTCTCTGTTACTGTGTATTAATTTATTTTGGGATTCTGCTCATGCATGGACAAGTCATTTTAGTTTGTTGATGTGGAGCTCACTTTAACTGCTTCTGAATGTTTTTGTTCAATGTATGATCATTATGATCATGTGTTTTAGCTCTAAAGTTTTAATCAGCAAATACAGCTCAAGCTGTTTCATTAATGTGGTAAGCACAGCGTTCACGATGGAAAGGTAAAGATGAAGTAGCCTAATGGACTCCACAACAGCATGAGGTACAATAGTTGTGTAAATGTAATTTCATTTCATCACTGTCTTTGTTGCATGCTTAGTCATATGGGCTTGTGTTGCCAATATCAGTAAATATGATTGTAATATCGAATAAAGAACAGCCCTGTGAAGCCTTAGCAAAGATAGCATTACATCAAATGTTTGTACCAACATATCCTCAGCCTCCAGGACACTTGTGTGATTGTTTTTAGGAAAAACACATGCCACATGTATAGGGCTGTGACGTATGAATACAACAAACCAATAGTGTTTATTGAAGTAAAGTTATATGTTTACAATAAAGAGACCTATTGTATTGTTATACGTTGTAATACCCAGAAGTAAAAATAGCACAACTTTGTGAATAAACAGTGAATATATAATTGATAACAAGACAAAAATATGTTTCCTGAATAACTTTCAATTCGATCATTCTCGTGCATATTGCATGATTTCAGATTCTGACAAACATTTCAACACAAAGTAAGGTTTTAAACGATTGCTAGATTTTGCATTGTTAAAAAGATTTTCCAAAGTTTTTGTCTGAATTCTTCTAGAATCTCTTGTAGCTTAAAAAATAAATATAGGTTTTAAATGTTAACTAATTTTAACATGCACACATCAGAATCACTAATGATAAGTATAGCCTATGATAAAGTCTTTCTATAATGAGTGGCCTACTTAATGATTTAAATATATTTAATAATTATACTTCGCTCTGATCCAGTCCAAAGATTTAGTTAGGGCTTATAAAATCCACACAGTTAATTAATTTTGACTCATTCTGACACCTCAACGTAAATTAGAAGTGGGATTGAGATGTAATTAAGGGTCTTCGAAATATGTCAAGGTAATAAGAGGGACTGGGTCCTGGCTCTGACACCTATCTGTGAAGAAGCTCACACTAAAGTGCAGCTCACTGTGCTACTGCGTGAAATTACACTAAAAAGCCTCTTTTCCCCCCTCTCATGCGCGCTCATGAGCACGCGTTCACGTTTGGCAGCTCCACGTCGACATTCTTCCAGCTGCATATAGTGAAGTGCACACAGGACTGGGGGAAGAAAAGGTAAAAGCGGCGACAGACACCTTAAGACCGGAGCGCTGCAAGTCCGCAGACGGACACCGATCACAGTGAAAACCGGCGTTTGCAGTGTGAATCTAGTTATGGCCTGCAATGTCCTCACGTCGCTTTCTGCTTTTGCATTTTGTGATCCAGACTACTTGCCCCCTCGTGTTGGATTGCAGCTGGTTTCTTTGCGTCTACCTACATCAGGTACTGTATGGCTCGCATGTGCTTTTAAACAAGACTTCCCGTGGTAATCATTTCCAACAGCAAGATCCATAAAAACATGTATTTTATGATGTTATTTTGCACTTTTAAAATTGTTATCTCTTGTTTGCTGTTGAAGTGGCAAGTGTCACAAGTAGCTTCAAACTGACAGAACTTAACACTCCTCTAGCCTTCTGCACTTTTCTCATTTCTATTAGGCTATATCTTTCTGTCTTGTGCTGTGAACAGCGTTTATTCTGTTCAGTTCACAAAGTTGTAAAAGCTCAACAGGTAGAATCAATGACACATGGGCACAGGAGTGAAGTAATCCAACTGTAGTGAAAGATATCACCACAACTGGACATTTCAAAGATGTCAGCTGATCTGGAGACTGGTTAATAAATTTGTAACTAACAGATGGTCAAACTTAAGGGGTAAGTAAATACATTCAGGGTCATTTTTTGGTAGAAAATATGACAGGAATTAACTGTTGCATATGCTCAAATGATATTCAGGCTGACAAAATGTACAAAGACTCTATTTGGCCTGCTTTACCTGTGATATCTCTTCTTTCTGGAGGACCCGCCACCACATAGCAAGCCTTTTAGTAGGCCCAATCCTCAGAGCATTCTCAACTTAGCTTACTTTTTCTATATATTAAAAAAAAAGTACAACAGCTGTTTTCTCTTTTTATGTTTTGTGTTTAAGTCAATACAGTACAAAGAGAGATAATCAAAGTGTACACCATGTTTATCCTACTTTTGATGCAGGTTAAAGGAGCACCCAGTCATGAGGAGGATAAGGTCCTGCACAAGGACAAACCTATGAGGTGGCACTATGGCTTTCCAAATAAAGTTCTGTGATACACTTAGACTCTAAGTGCTGGCAGTCAGTGCATTACAGAACTTTGTTTTGGGAGTTAATACTTTAACATTTGGGAGATAAATCCTCAAACATCTGGACATTGACGTTTACTGCAGTGTAGTAATCCTTGGTACAAATGAACTGTTTTCTAAAATAAAGTTTCTCTCTTCAGCATTTTCACTGTGTCTGTCATTTTTCATATGTAACCAAGGTGAACAAGTATTCTGAAGTTGTATTTTGTAGTTTTACCTTTGTGTTAAAGCATTACTTAAAGGGCACTGCAATGTGCCATATGGAAACAGAAGTCACACTGGTCATGTGACTGAGTACAGGAGAGATAGACAGGAACACATAGTCACATCGTTTCAAGTTACTCTCAGGTTGTAAAACATCACTCACACATGAGGACGTCTGACACTCAATAAGTGCATTTTTTTGAAAAAATATTTTTAAATGATAATGCGAGAGATTCATCTGAAACTATAAGCTATTTTCTCAAGTTTTAACTGCTAGTTTTGCAATGGAGAGTACATAGAAGTAAACCGTGCAAGTTTTATTCTATTGCTCTCTGGTTTGATTAATGGTATTTTTATAATTTAAACTCACCTGCGTTAAATGAACTTGTGTAGCCTAATTGTCAATGCCTACTTTTACAAATTAACACATGTAGCCTATATCCCACTACAAGCTGATGAGGCAAGCGTTTTAAAAAATATATCTTTAACCTCCAATTATGGTGTAGAATAGGCCGGTATAGCTTGTAATTTTAATAGCACATATCTTTTCCTCTTACTAATTTTATCAATATCATTATTGTTGTAAATTTCCCCCAATGAGGGATCAATAAAGATGATCCTTTTTTAAAGGTATCAAACATGTCTAAGTTGTTTTGAACTGCCTTTCTGTCCTCTCGAATACTTTTAGTAACAAGAAGAAAAAGGCTGACTTCATGTTGTTATCTCCTAACTACTACGGTATGTAAATTAATAACTGTACAGTCTCAGTCAATGGAGCGTATGTAACCGGTCGTATACCGCGAGGCTTGCTGGGAAATACGTTAAATGGTGCTTTCAAGTGCTCTTTAAAGCTCCTAACCAATATTTACAGTCTATATGCTCCTAACTCACAACCATAGACTGTAGTCTATATAACAGTTTATTATATAGGCCACAGTCTATGTTCAACAAAGACAGAACACGTAAATTGTTCTGAGCCAACTTCCATAATTACTGACAAAATGAAAATCCTCTATATTGTTTTATTTATTTTCGTCTGTCCTAGAGTCCAATTATCCCTGATCCGTTTTTTGTGTCCTGTAATTTAAAGTCCAAAAATACAGGTTAAACTATCATGTAGGGTAATTAAAATAAATCAGCAGATTCCCAAATATAAGATGCCAGGTTGGTAGATGATTGGTGTGTCTTATGCTAGAGGGACTCAAAAAAATAGGTTAATCTGATTAGACAAATAATTTAGTTAGAAGGTTAATTGTCTGTTGACCACGTTACATTTTAAATGCCTTATCGGTTCATCCTCATTCTGAGCCAATGCACTTCACATAGCCTAGCACCACACCAATCGTCTGTAAGATTTATGAACACTTGAAAAGCCTAGGATAACGCCTTAGAGTTCACAAGTTCTCTCCCTTACTTATAAACGTGGCAAGAGAGAAAACTGACACTTCCCCTAGTTTCCAGGCATTTGCCACTATTCGGGTTATTTCTGTGCCTGCTCAAGATATTTCCGACAGGCTCTGAACGCACCACACTTTCCCTGTGCTGACCTCTGACAGCCGGCCCCGCTCATGGATCCGCTCCCTCCCTTCACAAACACGGAAGCAGCATGGCGTCCAACAGCAGCGGCAGCAGCTCCGACAGGCAGAGGATTGCACAGCAAAGACTGAGGATAATAGCTGGACATCTACAGAGGCCAGAGGACGGTGACTCGGCCGTCCTCTCCGCGGAGTGTAAAGGCCAAGTTAGCAAGACAGATGAGGAGAAGACGGTGCCGAAGAGGAGGTACGAGGCTGTGATGGAGCGGGGCACACGGGTCCATCATCTTTGGCTTTTGCTAGTTTTAAGTCAATCATCCGTGGACTAATTTGTATACAAGAACTAATAGGATGATATGCACTGGCAGACAGTCTCCCCTCTCTTATCCGAGCTTAGCAACGGAGGGAGAGACGGCTAAAGCTGCTTTTAATTAGCCTGCTAGCTAACGTTACTTGGCTACAAAGTAGACATTCATTTGCTAAGGAGTGGGTGCGGCTAGGTCCAATCTTAAGAGTTTAACGTTATTGTGTGCGACTTTCTCAAAGTTGTTCAGTGCAGGCGTATTCCCTGGCTTGTATTAGTTGATTTAATTCGTCATATGGGGATTCCCCCCCCCCCCCCCCCCATGCCAGCAATGTCATAAAAGATGTAGATTGTTAAGTTTTGGCGAAGCTTCTGGCACTTTCCTGATGATTCACTAAAAAGAGTCACTGAATTGAATCGTCGACATTTATTAGTATAACACATTATTCCTGCTGTGACAGTAACTTTACCTGTCATTTTTATAGTTTGATTCATAAATGTTGTTCTTCATAACTACACATCTGCTAACATTATTGATTGATCTAAATGTGAAGTGGTTGATAAAGTAACTAACAGGTTGTGATCCATGTCTTAAACAGTATTATTAGATATTAAAGAACAACGGGGGGAAAATCATCTAATTTGTGACAGCAATCTCTGTTGAAGTTCTGGTGATCTGATTGGTTAAGACAAGTAGTGGTCTGACTTTCAACCTATTGGCAGCTCATTTCCTTCTGAGAAAACAACACACTGTGCTGACATCTAGTGTCAGTCTGAGAAAAAACAGCCCAAGCTCAAAATAAAGTCCACCACTGAAAAAGTATCAGTAGGCCTATTTGGCCTTGTGAAACTCATCATGTCATGTTCCAGGTCAATATGACACTGAGGTGATTTGATCAAATGTCACGGCTCACAGCCTTGTCTGTTCTGAATTAACAGAGAGAGTGTACGTTTAAAAAGTGACACAGAATTGGAAAACATTCAAACAGTCATATTTGGGTTTGTGCAGGTAAGCCAGGAAGGCTTTATGTTCAGGCCATTTGTTTAACTGAACATGAAGATAACCATAGTTACTTTGGAGAAGTAATGGCCTCCCTCTGTTCAGCCTTTGAACTATTTTTTTGCAGAAATTCTTACTGCTACCTTTCTGGTATGGTTGGTTTCAGGCAATAATCCGGACTTGCAGGTTGTCTGGAGGAGTTTCAGCTCATGTGCAAATATTTTAGCTAAAAGTGTTCTTCAGCACAGACAGACATTGATAAATGGACATCCACTATTGCTTCCGTTAGGTTGATTATTTTTTAAGTACACCAAACTGAAAATAATACACTGTAATACAACAGACATGCAATAAGTCAATTAGAAAAAAACAACATAACAGTCACATGCATCCCCTTATCTCATCTAAGCTGAAAGTCAAAGATTCAAACACAACTTAAATATGTTGTCGTCTCTCAGTCTGTCCAAAAAAGCATTACTTATGCTGAATTCTATGAGCAAACAATTTACAAAACAAAACGCCAACACAGCTGTTGATATTGACAAAGGAATTTCACTGAATTAATCCAAGCTGCAAAAAACGTCATTCACATCGAGTATTTTATTGCAAAATGTACGAGATCATTTTTTTGCTCTTGTCCTTTGGTGTGTTTAGTATCAGAATCAAAATCAGAAATACTTTATTAATCCCAGAGGGAAATTTGATCGTTACAGTTGCTCCAAAATATACAGTATAGCAGTAGAAATATAGTAATTCAAATAGAGTATAGTGTGGGTCTAAGTTAGTCATGTTGGTAGGATTTAGTTTGTGTAGCTCAAAATGACACATCAGAAGTTTGCCTTCAAGGGCCACACTATCAGGAAAGCCTTCTACATCACCAACCATACACCCTGTATCTAGACAAAAAGAACTCTTGGGGGAGAGTTTTGTTGTTTTGTTTATTTGTTCAATTTTTACACCAACCAGGACAGCATTGTAGTTTAAGCAAGGATTTATCAAAACATAACTGTGTGTCGCTCTCATTTCTGCACCCACTTTTCGAATTCATAGGAAACTCCATTTTGGTAGCTATTAATCTTAGTTATAGCTTCAATGCTACTTTTGTCAGCATCCCATCCCAAGTGACCTGTGACTTATGGTGTGCTGCTGAGGTGTAAGTACAGAACAAATGTTCTACATGTTGAGCATGGACAATATGGCAGAATCTCTTCTTGTGAAGCTGGTGATTATAATAAAATACCCTTAAATATTTAAATGATTGTGAAATTTGACAAATTCCACATTACATGGGTGTGGCGTGTGCTTGTGTGCTTTTTAATTGGATACATGCGCTAAATAATTAGCTTGAGCTTATGACTACAGCACGCACAAAATAATTGCCTTTATCACCGACCAAACCTGAGCAGTATTGAAATCAGCTTTTGATAAAAGAGCCAGCAGGGTGTCATAAATGTAAATTTAAAAAAAAAGTGTTAGAGGGGAAATGGCCCACAGCACAGGGAGTGTCTGTGTTTGCTAGCTTCTTCTGTGCATGTAAACTTTGAATATGTCGCCTCTGCTCCTGCATTAAAGCAGTGGTTCCCAAAGTCGGGGTCTGGCCTTCCAAAAGAAATAATACACATTTAAAATAATTCAAAATTGTATATTTGACCCATTCTTGTAAAAAAAGTAAACATATATATATATATATATATATGTGACTGTGGGGGGGGGGGGGGGTCCACAGTCTCTGGCACCCTTATATTGGGGGTCATGAGCATAAACGTTGGGGACCCCCTGCATTAAAGTGTGCTCTATGTTTTTTGTGAGCCTGTGTGCAGAGCAGTGTGTGAAGTGGTAAACAGGCAGCAACGGAGTACTGTAGGTGTGACTGTCTGTATCCTGCCATGTTCATTTGCCAACAACGATAGACAGCTCCCCCCGGGATGAACACAAAGGTCGTGAAAACTGAATAGAAGAAGAAAACGTCATTATTTATTTTTATATCATTAGAAATATTATATCAACATGGTGTTTCTTAAATATGAAAGCCAACACTAAATGGGTCATTACCAAAGGAATCACTTTCACACCTCTTTTTTTTTATCTTCCTTTGATAGTGTGTCGGTCTTGACTCCATTGTAATAAGGTGTGTGAGATGAATACTTAACCACTGATACTGTTTGTTTCCCCACAGGCAGGAGATTATGAAATGGAACGGCTGGGGATACAGTGACACCAAATTCCTCTTTAACAAGAAAGGGCAGGCAGAATTTACTGGCAAAAGGTACTGTGTAATATCACCTCCCCTCTGTTAACCACACTGCACCAGTCTACCTGTTGATGATTTAGAAGAATCAGTCAGCACTGTGTCTCAATCACAGCCTCTTTTCTTTCTACTACACCCAGTATGTCTTCACCATTCATGTGTGTGGGTGTATTTAGGATAGAGTCATACATTGATCATTCTCACAACACTCTCTGAGTCTGAACCCAGCTCTTTAATTCAGTTGCTGCCTCCTTCCTACACTCACAGCAATGTGATGCTACTGCCACCTAGTGGCTGGCATTTGAACTGTTCTTTGTTATATGAGAAGGTTACTGTTTGTGATTTGAGCACTCCCAAAGTCTGGAGCCCATGAACAGAAACCACTTTGCAACCTGTTTAAAATGGAACACATCATGTTTGTAATTATTGATTGGTATCAGGGGAGTTGTAGGAACACAGTTAATCGATCATTTTCGAGACAAAAACATTTAATTTCAATGTTTGAGAGGGTGAAAAAATTAAGCCAATTGTCTGCAATATAATTGAAAATGGCTTCTGTTTGGAACAGAGAGAATCACTCTCTCTGCTCCTTTATCCCTGTCTCCCATAACAAAGCAAGATGTATGGATGAGCCTTTTTATTGTAATCATGACGTATGCCTCTGGAAGAGACGGCCCTGCTTGTCCCATTGTAAACGCAGAGGAATGGCACGCTGCATATGAGGATGTATTTTGAGTAATGAGTCGAGCTGAACAGGATGTTGCACAGCAAATGGCTTCCTCCTGTGCGAGCTGTTTCTACAAACCGCTCTGTGCCCGCTCGACTGAAAAGCAACCTGGGCAGTGTAGAGTAACCAAGGCTGGGGCACAGCTGAGTGAATGTCTGAGATGTTGTTCTCCTCCTCCTCCATGCTCACTGTGACAGAGGCTTTTTTTCATTATAGGGTGTGTTTCATGCTCTCTTGGACAAAGGAACAGCACAATGCCCTGATGGCTTGGCCCAGGCTGTGCCAGCAGCTCAATTATGCAAGGGATGGCGAGGGCGGTCACACAGACAGCACAGACACTGTCACTGCTGCTCTGCTCGGCTTAATAACCTCTTTGGACTCAAACCTCACACTCTATTCTTATTAGGCACAGATGTGCATTTCAAAATGAAAAAGGCCTAGTCGAGCATTTAGATGTTTTCAATTGAGGGTTCTGACTTCCAGTACTAAAAATCACTCATACATGCCATTTTCAATTGTTCCTTTTGTTTTGTTTTTTTAATACAAAATCTGTCTTCCTCTACATGTGACCCAGGTATAGACTGAGTGGTATGATCATCCCCGGTCTGAAAGATTGGATGGAAGGCACATTCGGAGCCAATTTGCAGCATAAAAGTCCAGCAACAGTGAGTCTCACTCATGTGTATTTTTCTGTTTTCTGCAGGAAGCGCTAAAGAAGAGCTCTTACTCACGATTACCAAAATTAAAGTCGATTATTTCTGTTTTAGCCCGTTCTGACGAGCAGTGCAGTGCAGCCTCCCACTATTAACGAGGCCTTTGTGGAGGAAGTGAAATCCACAGGTATCCCCTTCTCCCATGATGCAGAGGACCGGGTGTTTCGCGCCCATGGTAAGGCATGCCTGGGGGGGGGGGGCACTTCAGCTGTTTCATTAATCCGGTTTGTTGGATTGTTAGGAATGTTTTTTTTTTTTTAAAAACAGTCTTTTTATTTTTGATAGTTGCATCAAAAACTCTCTTGACGTGTGTCATCTCATTTCAGTGTTTTTTGTCTTCCAGGCCACTGCTTACACGAGGTCTTTGCCCTGCGAGAAGGAAAGATTGGCCGCGTTCCAGATATGGTGATATGGCCAAGTGAGTTCATATCTGTGTGTGTTTTATCTGCCTGTTTTTCCTCCTCCCACGTAGCATCCCTCATCCTTCCACTGGCTTAGGTGATTTAAAGGGTTAATCTCTGCAGAGGCAGGGATATTAATATGTATGAGTGGAGGCTTAAGAAGCATCAGGGGGAGGACGGTTGACATTCGATACTCCACGGCCTGGCCATGCACGGCACACTCCTGAATTATGATTCTGAGATTGGTTTTCTCTTGTTATGACTGGGACTATTTTATCATGCAGATGAGTGTTGACTGAGAGCTGAAACTTGATTAGCAGCCTCCCAAATGGGCAGCAAATCTCCAAGCAACTGTAGGTATCGTTTCATTCAAACAAGCCCGGAAATAAAAATGTTCCAACCCCACAAATACTCTCTCATTTGCCATGCATAATAGATTTTTTGACCTGTAATTTGAATTCCTCAGTAGTCCCCTCAAAGTCATGCTGTGTTTTTTAAATGGATGTTTAGTTTTTTTTTAAAGTTTGAACTGTAATCTGCAGGCAGAAGCAGTGTGTTTAATTGGATGGCAAAACGTACTCATATGCAGGCATTCCTCACCCGCCTCTGAAGGCACTTGAGGCCAGTCAAGCATATCCATGTGGGTGGGTATTACTTCTCTTCCCACTCGCTCACATGTGAATGGATGTGGGCTCCATGATTGGCTAAAGCATGGTTGTATTGATCCGACACATCCCGCCCCCCCCAGAGAGCATATCTTCATGCAGTCTGACTCTGCCTGAGGAAAGCCCTCGGCAGATCACAACCCGTCAGGCAAATCAAAAACCTGCGTCTCTGATGGTTCGCCGGCTCTTATGGCACAGGCTGTATACATTTATTTATTGTCCTACGTATACAAGCAGTGTTATGTGCCATGTTTATCTCGTGTGCAAAGTGTCCCTGGTTATTATCTGTGTTCTTAATTTATGAATGCAATAGAGGCCTGTAAATGAAAACATGTCCTTCATGATGGCCACTCATTTCTAAAATGATATCCTTCATCCTTTACAGACTGCCACAACGATGTGGTGAAAATTGTGGAACTGGCGTGCAAACATAATGTTTGTTTGATGCCTTTTGGAGGTGAGTCATGGAATCAGTGTATTGTGTTAATGTATTATGTTTAATACATTGTTTATTTCCAATTTATAGTGCAAAAAGACTATAAAGCTACACCATTCATAAAAGAATAGAAGTAATGCTAACAGTGCAGCAGACTCTGCAGAATGTATGTCTTGTTGTATTTTGTTTTACTGGAGTGACAGAAATATTTGCAGGTATTCAAAGTGGATATAAAATGAAAGCATATGTTTTTAAAAAAAGTCTCCCACTCTCTTCATGTATTGTGACGTCTATCATATATGATACCGGGCCATTTCTTTGCCTGAAAAAACAACTCGTTACCATAAAGATTGTAACTCTTGTTTTCCCCTCTCTCTCTCTCTCTTAGGAGGGACTAGTGTCTCAAGCGCACTCGAGTGCCCCCCAGAGGAAACTCGCTCCATTGTTTCTCTGGATACCTCACAGATGGTAAGTAATCCCACTCCGTGTCTCTCAAGTGCCGAAGCAGTGGATCTGCACTCGAAACTGACACAGAAACCAATTCTGTGTGAATCAGCTCATTTCATACTTTTCAACATGAACCTTTTTATCTGATGGACTGTTTGATGATCAGGCTTCAGTTTCAAAGTGCTCTCCTTCATTTCTGTGATTATTTTGAATGTTTTTATGATCCATTTAGGAAAATATGTTCAGTTATAAACTTCCTTTTACTTTTGATCATCTCAGAAATTGCAGTGGCAACCAAATTAAGTGGTGTTGCATTATGGGAAAGAAACAGTGTTCATCAAACACACTCAGGATTACCTGTAGGGAATGTAATAAATATTCAGAATATTGTTTCATAAATAATGAACCTCAACATTTTTATACATGTAAGTTGAAATATGGATTTTAGACCACGTGTAGGATAATGCAAGTAATTTGAATATTTTGAACTAGTCATCTAAAATCAGCATAAATAACAGTAGTTACATGCAGTTAAATTGGTTTCATTAAAAATGCTAAATGTGACACTCTGGCATCAATCCTTAATTTTTAAATAATATGTAGCATCTCCACAACATGAGGATGTTTTTTGGATATACTGTAATATAACATTAGGGTATCATATAAAATGCTCAGCAGTACAGTACAGCCCTTTGATCGCGGCCCACATACAGGTGATATATAAGCTGTCCGGATGCTGCTAGCACACCACTCATGGAGTTTTGGTGCCTGAGACACCAGTGACCAGTGCTCCGTGTCAAGGGTCAGAGGTGCATTTAGCTCCAATGGAAGCACATGAAAGGAGCAGTGTGGTGGTACCATAAAGTTTACTACCTCTGGAGAATAATTGATGGCATGTCTGAAATGACCTCCTGCAGGTAGGGGTAGGCCAAGTGCCCAGCGGGCCCAAATAAGAGGCATATATTTGGAATTGGATGTTAAATTGAGTTTAACCTTGAGGAAAATGTGTCCGTCCCTTAGCCCCTCTGCCCACATTTATCCTCCGACATGTGACTGTCAGGCTAGAAGGACACACTGGTGTAAAAGTAGGAGTAACGTCAGTTAAACAAAGTCAGTATGACAAAGGTTGGCAGGTTTAGAATTCAGATGACAGACGTTGTGATGCACAGTTTTTTAAATAACAATTATAACCTGTATCATGTTTTTGTGTAAGTCAACTGAAACAAAGTGCTTAAGAGGTTATTACTGTCACGCTGATCTTCATGAAGCATTTATAAACGATGTTATATGAACTCCTCAGCTATGTTTTTTTTTTTAATTCTCAGAATCGCATTCTGTGGATTGATGAGAAGAATTTAACAGCCCATGTGGAAGCTGGCATCGTCGGTCAGGATTTGGAGAGATTGGTAAGTGCTCCCCATCCATCCATATTCATCCAATGGAAGAGCTTACATTGCTGTAAAAATGTGATGCCAACAATCCAGCCGTGTGACCGCTCACAGGTTGCACCATGCTCAGTCACCTTGGTGCTTTCTGCTCAGTGGATCTAAAAGGGTTTAGGAGGGAGAGTGAGACAGGAACAGAGTGCTGAAGGGGAGAGATTAGAGAGTGAGGCGGCGGTCATGAGCAGATGGCACCATCAAGCTAATTCAGAAAAATGGAGAAGGAGCAGGCTTTTGGTGTAGAGGAATGCGTGAGCTGCATGTAAAGCAGATGCCAGCTCTGCATTTAGACTGCTCCATTTTGATGGAGCAGATGGGTATACATTATAAACTGCCTTCAAGGGGAGTGTGGTGATAAAACAAGGCCTGACTTAACCTCCATCTTGTACTTCTGGTGGGGGGTGTTTGTACTTTAAGGTCTTTATTGTTATTATTACTATGAAATGTTCTGCCTAAAGATGCAATCGTTCAGGGGTTGGGCTGCCTTGAGGAGAATGTGTGGGTTCCTGATGACCATCACATTCTCCTCAAAGCTGTAGGGAATGGGTATCTGATGAGGTGGCTTAAAGGTTTTCTATATGTACATCCCACTCTAAAAGTACCCCCTAGTATTTAGTCACTTTTCTATGGCCACATGAGCCGTAAGTAAGACGCCACTCACAGTATTCAGTGAACTGCTGGGGCTGTTGAAGCCTTAGGTTTTCATGAGTACTGACTGAGACTTAACATAACTCACAGAATAACATGAGCATGTAGAGTGTCTGATATTTTAGTTAATAAAAAAGACCTCAACATGTCACCTGGCAACATGCAGCTCTTACATTACAAATCAATTCAGTGATCTAATAGAGCAGCCACATGTAGCGCTGCACAAATACTACTCTGATCGCTCTTTTGACTCGTTTTTTCTCTTTCCACTTGGTTTATTTTAAGCTGCAGTAAAAATCTATGATGCCATAAAACCCGAGTTTGTGCATTGCAGCAAAACGAGTGCAGTGAAATGCAGCAGCAGAGCTGCAATTATCTGTTTTCCCTTTGCTTGCTCATTCTTTTTTTTGCTTGTTATTAAAACATTCTTGTGGCTTTACATCACTGTGTTCCAAACATTTTTGTAGAGTAGAGACTTTATCTGCAGCAACAAATGTGTGCTCTCTTTGTTTCTTGTCACAGCTTAATGAGAGTGGCTACTGTACAGGGCACGAGCCGGACTCCATGGAGTTCAGCTCCCTGGGGGGCTGGGTAGCAACCAGAGCATCAGGCATGAAGAAGAACATCTATGGCAACATTGAGGACCTGGTGAGATGCACACACTCACCTTACCTTAATGCCGCTTGTTTGTTTCTAGTCAGGACTCTGCAGTCCCTGCACAGTAATGAGGAAGGACATTATTAGCAGAGTTTCTGGACTTTACCCTTTCCTTTAAAAAGTCCATGTATCAGTTATGTGCATGTGGCACATCATATCTGAATTATATTTAGTTTACAACAATCAAAAGAATGTCTGCAAATGAGCATTTCTGATGTTGCTGTTTTCTGACTTACTAGGTCATCCACATAAAGATGGTGACTCCCCAAGGGGTGATCGAGAAGAGCTGTCAGGGCCCACGCATGTCCACGGGGCCAGACATTCACCACTTCATCCTGGGCTCAGAAGGTGTGGTTTGAGTGACACACAGCACGTGGTCATGAGTGTGAATGTTCTTGGATAAAACTGTAACATCAGGCTGGTTCTCATGCTCCGGGCCTCTTAAACATTAACCAGCACTGGTGGTGAAAGTGAACTGGGGGGGTGTAAGTTAGGAACCAGCAAGTGTCCTCCCCACCCCATCTGCCGTGCCCTGTCCTTGTGACTGCCCACAGAGAATACTGCCATATGCCAGGTTCCCCCCTACATAATGAGCAGGTTCAGAGTCTTGGCATGGCTATGTTAAACAGCTGTGGATGCAAACTTTATATTCACCCTACAAAGCTCAGCAATCTGCTCCCTGACTGGGCTGGGACCACTGCCCAAATCTCCATTTGTTCTCATTAGAAGTGATTTCAATTTACTAAGACTACCAGCAGTATATTAGATCATAATCATACCTGCTTTAGAAGATAAAGTCACTATTAAAGCATGTAGAATTAATGAATCTTCAATATTACAACACTGTGTAAGGTGCATCTACACTGTCCAGTTCAACAAAGTAACATGTTTGTTACTACAAGTCAAGCTAACCCTTTGTAAAGAAGTCACAATCCGGCTTCATGTTTTGGGAGACTCTTTATCTTTGAAATGTGTGAAACAGCCACACTGCAGTGATGGTAGTGAGCAATCCACTCACACCAGCACTCTTTTCAGAACTTCCCTCGTTGTTGCATTTATGGACCACTAAAGTTTTCTTCTTTTTTTTTAAGGAAATGACAAAAAAAAACAGAAATACAAAATACATGTTCATACAGAAAACAGAAAACAACCCCCAGAGACAAACAAGAAGAAGCTCCACCCAGTCCAGCAGCTTACATTGACACATACTAACATAGAGACATCACGCTTTTGTCAGTACAATAGAAAATAAATCAGACAGATCATACATCTATACTACACACTCATATACAAAACAATGTAGACATTATAACCATTACACACATACATCAGGATACAGACGGGTTCCAATTGCTTTGAAACTGAAACTGGTTAAGGAGAAAAAGGAAAACATTTTAAGAGATTTTTCAGAGTCAGCTGCAGAGTCATCTGTGTAGATATGTCTCACCATCTCCCAACTAATCCACTGTGTTCTTTCAAATAATTTTAAACACACTAATAAGGTCATCAAAAGTACATTTTAGTTGATATGGATGTGGTTCACTAGTGTTCTTATTTGTTGTCACAGATCAGAAAATGTTGTGGTCTGTTCGACAGATGGTTGACATATCGAAGCAAAAAAGGGTCATTGTCCCCATGAAAATATAATAATAGTGAACATGTGATTCTTAAAAAAAGGTCAGGAGTACTCATTTGGCTTTCAATTGTTCATTCTTATATCAGGAAACTCAAGTAAAAAAAACAGCATTCCATATCTCCAAAATGCCGAGCTTTGAGAGCAAAATAAGAAGTGACAAAAATCATTCCTCCTTGTGGGAAAATGTTTTAAAAAGCCCCGTGTATAAAATTAAACTAATAATACTAATGTGTCAGGATGTGAAATTGGGCTTTCCGTTCAGCTTAGGTGGTGGAACATAGATAGGACAGGACCGCACATCTCTGATAGAACATGTTCTACTGGGAGGCCTAACGCTGGAACCAAGAGGTCAAACCACCACAGAGTCTCATTAAAATTATCTACCTCATCACCACAGCATCCTGCATCCTGCAAGCCTGACAGCAGGCCGCAACAACCAGCGCCACCTTACACCCTCCACTGTGCTCTGCATGCTAAATGGAACGCATCCATTCGATCAGAAATTACTGCTGAAACCTCAGGCTCCTCATTCACTCCACAACAAGCAGGTCTCTCTATCTCTGTGACCTTGAAGTGGAATGAATGCTAAGTGTTTTTCTCCTCTCGCTTAGCTTCAGCCCGAGTGATTGGAATAATCGATGATAATACTGCTCTTTCCTTTTAATCTCAGCTCAACCGTAGAGGATGTCATGAAGGTGTGTGGAACCAACTGGTGTTCATTTAATGTTCTTGGTCAATTATATGATTGTAAAACAGTCGCCTGGCCCCACAATGGTTAGCATTGTTCACACAGCTATTTTTTCCCCAGAAATATTTTATACTGAAAGCAGAGGGACCCTTCACCTCAAGTCGTGCCTCTCCCAAACACAGACCTTGTAAAGAGCTCTTTTTATATATATATAGAGTGTCACCGTTTAAATGTCTTAAGCTGCTCTCCAGCATTTCATTGCATGGCTTTCTTCCCATGAGAGCATTTCTCTGACCTTGCTTTTCTTATTACCTCCCTTTATTCCTCCCTCCCTCACCCACCCTCCTCCCTAGCTCCTCCCTAACACTCTCTCTCTCCCTCTCTCTCGCCCTGCCTCCATGGTTCTCTGACTCCTCCTCCTCGCTTCCCTGCTTGCCGTCAGGAGTTAGGGGTGTGTCCTGCTCAGGTCCAATGGAGTCACATGTTTTTCCACTGGGCCACTAGGGAGCAGCGTGCCACATGTAGTGTCACTGTTAGAGGGCTCATTAACAGCCATAACAGGCTGAGGGAGCCCCCTAACGGAACAGGCTATATTCAGGAGAGAGATATAAGTGCACACCGTCTGTAATGAAGAACATGAAAGCCCTGGAGAGAGAGATACGTGTTGTTCCTTTGTCAGTTTTATATGGTTTTATATATGGTTTTATATTTTGTCAAAGCGTCTTTGGGTTCCTAGAAAAGCGCTATAAAAAAACAATATATTATTATTATTATTATTAGACAAGTTATCCACACTCATTACAAGTCACATGTTTGACCAAGAGTCCTTAGACTAAATCTATTTGATCTAAATGATTATCACATTAAACAGTGTCATGTCATACCACAGGGTTTTGTCCTTTAAATGCTGTGCACTACCTGATAATAGCTCAGCAGCAGGCAGACATGGGGAGAGTGAACACACATGAATTGGCAAAAAAACAATGATAAAACAGTTCAGATAAGTTCAAATGGAAACATTTTTATACATGCACA
Organism: Labrus mixtus; assembly: GCF_963584025.1. Classification (NCBI taxonomy): domain Eukaryota; kingdom Metazoa; phylum Chordata; class Actinopteri; order Labriformes; family Labridae; genus Labrus; species Labrus mixtus. The sequence goes on from NC_083624.1 coordinate 26,814,249, forward strand.
TTAATATGAGAGTAGATGTAATGGGTAAAGGAAAGTTACATTCCAAAAGAAGGGTCAACATTAATAAGCCAACAGTGTCATGGTGCTGTACAGAAAAACATAATCCTCACAAAACGATTCAACAACAAAACTGATGAGTTTAAAAAATGGTGTCTGTAGATAATGCTCTGAAAACACAGCATTCATATTACTGGGTTCACAGATTAAGTGGTGGTTGTGTCCGTTAAAGTTCTGTTGATTGGTGCATAAGAACATTTAACACAAACTACCTGCACATGGCAGACTACAGAGTGACACACTAGAAATGTGTCTAATAATTCTCTGTGATTGAATATTCTAGAGCAGTGCTTCCCAAAGTGTGGGCCGCGGCCCCCTGGTGGGCCTTGTGGGTACTGCAGGTGGGCCGCAAAAAGCCCTCCAACAATTTTAAAAATAAAATAAATATCACAATAATGATGATTTAACATGAGTCAACCCTTTGAGTGATTAGTAAGGTGGGTCATGACTATTCATGGACATAATGTTTAGTAAACCTTTGTGTCTATCTTGCCATAATATCATTTTGTAATGTCCAATAATTTACCCTAACTGAAAGTTATAGCTGTAGTCATAACATTTTTTTTATAATGGGCCCCGGAGTCATTTTGTATTTCAAAGCGGGCCGCGGCAGTCTGAAGTTTGGGAAAGGCTGGCCTAGAGTGACCTTTGTTTTTTCTTGATTTAGGTTAAAAGTCTCAGGCAAAGTAAAAGGTTGTGTCTGTGTGTACGGTGGAGTATTTGTGTTTTTTTAAAAACATGCAATCTGACTCCTGCAGCAGCAGCAGCTAAAGTTTGACAGTTTCCCGGCTCAAAAGGTCAGTGTGAGGTTTTGGTCCTCCTGTATATGTGTTGCTGCTGTTGGCCTCATTGGCTTTGATAGAGCCCGGCTGCTTTATTTCCTCACACTCTCCACCTGATAAATCTCAGTCATCCCCTGGTGTGTGGTAGAAAACCAGATCTACCAGATGAAATGTGAGACAAAGGTCCCCCAAAGGACCCTGGGGACATGTACCAGAGCCTTGTAAAGCGGTCTGGAGTTCTGCCCTAAGAGGGGGTTAGGTCATATCAATTGTGGGAACCAGTTTTTACCTTTTTTAACTCAGAATGTTTCTCTGTGATTTTCCACAGGGACCCTGGGTGTGGTCACTGAGGTAACGATGAAGATTCGACCCATGCCTGAGTATCAGAAATACGGCTCAGTGGTGTTCCCTAATTTTGAGCAGGGAGTTGCCTGTCTCCGAGAAGTTGCCAAACAGGTAACGTAATAAACACATGTAACTTCATATACTGCTGTCTCAATATGAGTATAAGGCCAGTATGAGTTTGTCCACACTTTGATAAGCCCAGTTTTCATTTCACCTCTTATAAAATCTGACCTGCCAACAAAAAGCACAAATTTCAATATGTTACTTTAGACCAACTTGCATCCTCTGCATTTACATCTGCTGCAGAGTAAAACTTTAATGTTGAGACTCTTAACTACTAAGACGACAAAATATGTTGCACTTGAATCCAAAGCATCCTAAAAATTCAAATTCTACTGTTCTCTAAAGTGTGACTCTGTGTACACTGGTTTAAGCATGGGCGGTTCTAGGCAGGGGCCAACAGGGGCCAGTGCCCCTATAACACTAATCTTGGTCCCCCCTGTAGCCACCCCTCCAAAAGGAAGAACCCCCCTAATAAAACATACACAGTATTTGACTTAACAACCAGACTCACAATCTAGATATAAATACTGTTACTGAAACATATAAATCATGGTATTTTATGATGTGTGCTATTATTTGGCATAATATATATTTTATAAGCAATCATCTTTGTCTATTTTTCACCTGGGTTTAATGTTCCCCTCTGACAAAACAACTGGCCCCAGTTTGGCCCCCTCAGTAAAAGTGGTCTAGAACTGCCACTGGGTTTAAGAAAAATTCATTTTATGTTTAATCCTATTTGGTGATAATCCTTATCCTTATGAAGCTTTATTTTTCCACAAGAATTTGACTTTTGTTTGTTATTTAGTGTTTTATAGCCTTTCCAAATAAACTAACACAGACCAACTTTTGTTTTTCAGAGGTGTGCCCCAGCATCCATACGACTCATGGATAATGAGCAATTTAAATTTGGTAAGTCATTTTTCTTTTTCTTTTTTAAATGTTCCCACTATAAAGCAGCCTTATAAAAAAGCATTGAATATCACCATTAACTGTTGTATGCAAAGCCTCCCTTTAGGACCTCTGAACACTTCACTGTACACGTCAGGCTGACTCAGGGTTTTCTTTTCTTTAAGGAAATTTAATTTTTTTTGTTCATACAGTCCTCAGTACAACCTCAGGCTTGAAGAACAGAGCTTTGCAATAAAACACAATTTTAGGTTTTACCTGACAGCGCAAGAGTTCTAATATTCATTTAAAGTTAGATTTTGTTTCCCACACTGTATATTTGATCAATATGTTGGTTCATCGATGTGCTGTTTACCTCTGAGAAAAAGAACAATGAATGATACAGCATCCAATGATTTTACGTTCCTCAGCCTCAGTATTGTTACATTGATTATCATTTCTGCAGCAGAGTAGCTACACACACACACACACACACACACACACACACACACACACACACACACACACACACAAAAAGAATTGAAGCCAAATGAAAAATGAGCCTGGCTAAAAATGAAGTAGCTGGTACATTGAAATAGTATAATGTTGTTTCTTCAGGTTGAGTGGAATGTGCATGTGGCATTGCCAGAGATCTGTGTAAAGTTCTCCAGTCCCCGGGGATCTCATTATCTCCCCTATATTTCTACTTTTCACAGAGTAGGCACTTCTTAGCATTAAGGAGGGAAGATGAAGTGACCAGGTTTCCGCTAATAACTGAAACTCATGGCTCCATGATACCTTCTTGGGCTTATTAGTGGCTTGTCCTCACTTTTAATCATGTCGGCTGTAAGTAAGGAGAGCTGATGTATTCACAGGTCTGTCTCAGATTGAGACTACAAGTACGATTTAGCACCGCCTGTCCTGATGCACGAGATGAAAAATGTGAATGTTGCAGCATGTATTTAAGTGCAAAGAAACAAAGAATTAGGATTATGCACAGTGTAGGTGTAATTTTCGCTCTGTGGATGTTGAGTATTTAATTAACAAGTATGATGGCTGCGAGAGACCTAAAGACCTGCAATCAAATTTTGGAATGGAAACAATTAGGACACTAAGTGATGAAGAGACTCGAGCATGGGGGGAAATAAATGAACTGTTAAGTCTCTGCGACATCACCCGTGACTTCCCCCGCTGTGATTGATAACCATCCCATTGGCCCCAGCCCCTCGTTTTCGCTTGTCCACGGGCGCTTTTTGTGCGTCCGATCAGGAATAAATCAAAAAATGTGTGTGAGGAAGACGGATATCACTGCGTCAGCCCCACTTCCCTTCGGAAACCCTCTGATTTATAGTCGCTGTCGCTAGCAGCCACTGGCCAGTTGTAAAAGTTATTCAAATGTTACCATTTATTTTTCCTGCTTTTGTTTGAAACGGCAAATAAATCTGACTGCCGTGCCCTCTCAGAACGCTAAAGGATGCGAGCAGAACGCAGGGCTATGACTAATGTGTGAACAAACATGATCTGTTTTTCAGGTTCACATCTTTGTGAATGGGTGCAGCTGACTCTTATCTGATATTCTCACAGGTCATGCCCTCAAGCCTCAAGTATCCTCCATTTTCACATCTTTTCTGGACGGATTGAAGAAGTTGTATATCACCAAGGTAAAGGAATATTAAGAAGTGAAGACCCATTATTTGATTCTCCTGAATGTTTCCTATGAGAAATTAAAAACAAATTATTTAATCACCAGTTCAAAGGGTTTGACCAGGACCGCTTGTGTGTGGCCACCCTGCTGTTTGAGGGAAACCGTGAGAAGGTCCTGCAGCACGAGAAGCAGGTTTATGACATTGCTGCTAAATTCGGGTGAGTAAGTCGCTCAAGACGAGATGCCACAGGACCAGCTGCACATCCAGGGCCAAGTGGAGCACAGAAATGACAAATGACCATTAGCTGCAACTCTAAATGTGATGTGATGTCCAGGCTGTGATGTCACTTTATTTAACCAGCTGTTATGTAGTAGGTGTGAAAAACAAAGATGGAGGAGCACACTTCCACACTTCAGACTTGGCCTTCTGCTCACTACTTTGTCTCTGTGTGGATTGATGGATCACCTGTGGATGTCCTCCTGTCAGGCTGGCCTTTATGTTAGAGTAGGTGTGGTGTGGGCGGTGAGAGTAGGGCACAGCTCCCCTCAGGGCCAGAGGACACAGTGCTCGTGTGATTGATCACTAAACGGATCAATGAGGAGTTTGGTGGGAATCAGTTACCTGTCAGCTCGAGAGGGATGCTCTCTCTATCCTGAGCCACTTCTAAACCTCCAACAATACTTTTCAGAAGAGTTATTTTCATCATTAATTCAACTTTGTGCTGCAGGATGGGTCATTGTGATCAAGAATTATTCTTTGTTGGTGATTTTAGCTTGAGAAATAAATTATTTTGAAAGGAAGGGTTAGGGTGATTCATTTAAAAGATATGCAACTCAATCATTCTGCATTATTTCTTTAACAACTTAAAGGGACTCCTTCACTAAATTAGGATATTGTTTTAATTTTCTTCTCTTCTTTTTTCATCCTTTATTTGTTATCACCAGAACTTTCATGATATGTTCTTATTAAGTCAGGCCTTTAATTTATTGTACATTCTTGGAATATCAACATTTGGCTGCAAAAAAACAACAATACAAAAAGGCTTGCAGGATACCTGGAGATAAAAGACAAAACAGGAAGACTTATCAAATACTGTTGGTTATGAATCAAATCTGTCAATGTTTTATTTGTTTGGGAGAAAAGAGCAAAACTGTGAAGCTCATACATTCTGTGAATTCAAATAAAAATGAAACTGTGACAATCGCTGAGGAAATTTTTCCGACATTATATGTCATGAATTTAAATAAAAGTTGATATGAATGAGTCCCAGACCATCTTTAAATGTATGCTGCTAGAGAAAGCTCATTGCAACACAATATTACACTGAGCAGTTCCTATTGGTTCTATTTGTTGTTGGTGTTTGGCCCTGTGCCCAGACCAGCAGGTATCTGGAGCACTGCCCTGGTAATAGCCAGCAATTAAATCATGAGAAAGTTGTCAGTTACATGCAGCATCCTCTGCTTTATTGCATTATTTCTAATAAATCGCCATCATCCATCAGATCAAGTGCGGGTGATGGATTGGATCGGTTCTGTGAGGAATATTTTCTTGCAGTGTAGAGAAACAGGGAGAAGGGTGAAAAAATCCATATAGTGATTTTGTAATGAGCTTGGCCTGATTAGTTTGGGTGCTGGATGAAAATTTGATTACCCACTGCAGGTGATGGATGTGTGGCTGACCTGTGGCGATGCACGGAGCATGGCTTCATTGATCTGTACATTGTTGGATTGACAGGCTCCCAGGCTGCTGTTGTGAGCGCCACGGTCTGAGCAACAAAGCTAAAAGAAAAGAGCTGTTAAATATTAACCCTGTTATCTGCTTCCAGGGGCCTGGCAGCTGGAGAGGACAATGGGCAGAGGGGCTACATGTTGACCTTCGTCATCGCTTACCTCCGGGTGGGTCACTCCTCCTCTGGCTTTTTTTTCTGCCTGAGCTGATGGGCAGGTGGGGCGGGCGGGGAGGATTCAGTCTGACAGCAGAGACGAGAGTGAGCGCTGCAGAATGTGACCCTAGGAGGTCTCTGATTTGATCTGGTCACAGTTTGTGTCAGGGTGTAAAACACCGAGGTATCTTCATCAGGAGGAGGGCACAGCGGCTGCAGTGAAAATGACAATAGAGAGTTGTCTTGGGTCAGTCCGGTCAGAGAGCCTTTGATCATACAGACACACAAACTTGCAGGGAGTTTAAACACAACGAATCCTACTGGGAGGAGTTTTTAACTGGTTAGGGTTTGATCTGCTTTATGACCTATGAATGCAAAATAGACCATCCACTACCAGATAAGCTTTTTCAAGTGCGCTCTATGTAGTGTTACTGCAGGACTGTCACTCTTATATGATTTCTTAAACATGGATATGAAAAACATCCTTCCTGTTATTGAGGCACTGTAAACGTTAGCAAATAACAGTATACAGCTGTTTTTGGACCAAACAGTTCTGTGGACTTTTTGAAGAGGACAGAGATACAAAGATCTCTTAAAACATTTCTATTGTATTAATGTTTGAAAGTTCCTTCCACACTTACTCATTAGAGCTACTAAGTTTGAAAATGTCTTAACAAGGCGCCTGATGGGCTTGCGGTTATGTCGCGTGTGAAATGTCCAGAGACTGTAGTCCTTGCTGCAACCGCCCTGGGTTCGAATCTAGCCTTGGCATTTTGCTGAATTGTCATCCCCCGCTCCCTCCAACATGTCCTGTCTCTCTTCAGCTGTCCTACCAATTAAAAGCAAAAATTGCCCCCCCCCCCAAAAAAAAAAATATATATATTTTTTTTTTTTTCAAAAGACTTAACTAGCTAAAAATGAAGATTCATGCTTTTAGGGGGGAAAAGAGCTATCACAACACAACGTGTCGTCGACCCGTTGCACCTTCTTCTATTTTGAGGACAGGTAGAAACAATCTAATGATTACAGCTTTACACTTTCTTTGGATTTTACAGGAACCACTGTGCATGTAAATGTTACGTTAGATTACATTAATATCTCCAAGTATCCTGGTTTCTTGTTTGCATTTAAATGAATAGAATTCAGGGTTTTTTTCACTAATACTGATGTTGTAACCTACACAGGATTTGGGGATGGACTACTATGTGATCGGGGAGTCCTTTGAAACCTCTGTGCCTTGGGACAGGTAAATGCACAGCTATAAGCTGTAGGCTTCTTTCTCTGTTTGATTTAAATGGCTGTAAACATTTCTCTTCCCACACTCCTCTCCTCCCACACAGTCAGGCCTCATAGAGTCCTATGTCTCCCTCCTGCTCCTCTTTCCCTCTTTTCAGCTCTGTCTTTGATATTCACCTTCATGCCCCCCCATTATCCTGCTCTGCGTTGGTGGAAGCTTTTCCTCCTCTCCTTACAAAAAAAAACATTAATGACACACCAACATAGTATGAGAGACCTGTATCTGTGTGTGGCTAAAAGTGAACATACTCTTCTCACATCCTCATATAGTGTCTTGTGCATTTTCTACATGGGTTTATCATCATTTTCACACAGCTACATGCCCTCACACTAACACATACACAAACATGCACACACACAAACAAACACACACACACAGCTCTGTGTTGTGTAACATGCCTGTCGGGAGAGACCAAGAGATCAGGCACTGAGGCAAGCATATGTGCCTGGCTCATTACCTGCCCTCCTCGCCATCCTCCCCCCTCCACACATGGCTGCACATGCTCAGGACTGGCGGCCATTTCCACAGCAGTGGGAACCTCTCCCACTGTGGTCGTCATATTAGCCAGTCTCCTCCTCCTCCTCTTTCATGGTCTTTTTCTGTCTTTGATTAATTTTGCATTTTGTATTACTTCCTTGTACATACTGTTATACTTTTTAAATATACACAAAGATCACAGTTAGGAGTATTGCCATGAAGTTTCAGAATCATTTTGTAAATCTGTTTCATGTTTAATTTAAAAAAGAAATCTCAAATTCTCTCATTTTTTCTCCAGGGTGTTGGACATTTGCCGGAATGTGAAGGCGCGCATTACTCGAGAGTGTAAAGACAGAGGAGTACAGTTTCCACCGTTATCCACATGCAGGTATGCAAGTGATCCTTTCAATATATGTTTTCAAAATAACCTTTTCCACTTACTCATCAGGCCTTGATATCCCAAAAAAAGTCACTCCATTTCATCCTACCACCCCACTAAAGTGAAAACATTTATCACTTAACAGTAGGACACACAAAATGATGAGGCTCCCATTATTTTAGGTTTTCTCAAAAACAAAGAGCCTTTTTGAGTTGTTTTAAACTGTGGCTTTCTGCTCATAGACAATTAGCTGATGTTTGATGCTGTTTTCACACAAACAGAAAACTCCTGAAAATATACCGAAAATTTCAGGTGGAGCTGCATGTGTCAATGCAAGAGGGCAAATCTGTGATTCAGACTTTTATCAACCTGCCAGGGTTCCTGCCAACCCCAAGTAAAAAAAAAAAAATGTATATATTCCAAAAGATTTATTTATAGCCCATGGCCTCTGCAAAAAAAAAAAAAAAATCCACAAATACTCAACATTTTGCCTAAAAACCACAGAAAGGTTGCAAACCCGGTCCTAACCTGACCCCCTGTTAGTCTAGCAAAGGCCAGTCACACAGACAGACAATCTAAGGAGCAGGCGGCGAGCCCGTTGAGGAGCACCAGGCTCCTGCTCTCCGTTTGCCGACAGATTAGGCTTCAGCCTGATTATGCTCCAGCCATTCATTTCCCGGCCACAGTCTGTCACATGATTGATTTGTCCATTTAACCTTTAGAGGAGTCAGCGTGCCAGGTGATGGGCCATGTCAAATTAACCGGGGCTCTGCAAGCCCGCTCCTCTAAAGGGAACGAGGCCACATAGTAAACATGCAAACTAGAGAATCTTTTAAAAAAAATGTATAACAGCATCTTTATTATCAGTATAGTTAAACTGTTCTGTGTCTGAGAACAAATGGACACACTCTCTGCTCCACATTAAAGTTGAGTCATCCCGTTTACTGCAGTACACATGTGGCTCAGATGATTCAGTAAAAGCATCTGATGTCTGACAATGATGTTATAAAAGCCAAGAGTGCTTCAGTGCTCCGCCTGCTTCTGCAAAGCACGAGTGGATTTGAGGTCAGGGTTCACTGAGAAGAAGACAAACCTCCCACTTTACTTTGTCTTCTTATTACTGAGGGGAATGCATCGACTGTACCAAAATAAAACATCCTGACTAAAGACTGCTTCCTCGATAATTACAGTCAATATTCAGAGCACATGTAGAAACATTAAGAGCTCGTTCTAACGTACTTCCTGTTTGTCTCACAGGGTGACTCAGACGTACGACGCCGGTGCCTGCGTCTACTTTTACTTCGCCTTTAACTACAGAGGACTCAGTGAACCAGTGCACGTGTATGAACAAGTGGAGGTACGACCCGTTTCTTAGCTTTCATGCACCGTCCTGTCTTTACATTATAACTACTAGGGGTGGGAATTTCAGGGTAACTCACAATATGATATGACACAGTATGATATGACCCACAATACAGGAGCATGGTAACAATAATATCATGATACAGCCAGTCTGCAACAATCGATATATTGCAAGACAATAATATAATGTTAGATCACGATATCTGATTAACTGAAGAATAAAAAATGTCCCCCCTTTCGCGTGGTTGCATTGTAACCACGCAGTTGACCTTTTTTTCCGCCGCCATATTGCTGTATTTAAATCTCTGAAAACCTATCTTTGGCTGTTTATCCTCTTTTACCTTAGTGAATAGTGTATGTAACTCTGATTATGTCCAATGGTGGCGCTGCTGTACATAATTATCATTGTCTTAAAACTGTGGAAAATACCGGGAGTGACTCGGTGCTGAACAGCTCCTCAAAAATCTCACAGAACAAGAGCAAACATCCAGGTAAAAAAAACAAATATTTTCACATATCATTTGTAGACCCTCTAACAATCATATTTTAGTTGAAGGAAATAAATTTGACAATAAAATATATATCTACGATTCCTCAGAAAACATGGTTGACCGCTCGGTTGAGTTGCCAGTCTACACAAACGGCCTGGCTCAAGTCACTCATTTCTTATTTTGTTCACCTTTTCTAACCATTGCTACTCATTCAGTTTGTTAAATAAATTATAGGTTATTTTAACAAGTTCTTCTCTCTGTGATGTTTATATATGAAAAAACTAAACATTTTGTTGCAGAAATGAAAGAAATCCATTCATGCCCAAAGTAACCCTAAACAGGCATACCTGCATATCTGCTTCCTGATTGGGTAATCTGAAAAATATAACCTGAAATGTTGCTTAATGAAGAGGCAGGAACACAATTTTACAACAAATGATTTTTTGCAAATGGATTTGTTAGTGTGGAGGTCAAAGGATTAAAAGGGAAAGTGATTTTGAAATGTCATTTGATGTATTCACTTGTTTTCGGTTTCAGTTTCACCTCTTATCACGTTTCAATCTTTGACTTCTTTCACTGCTGTTCAGTATCATCCCGCAGTCTTCTTCTTCTTTTATTGCATTGTCAACTTCTCCATCACCCAATCCACTTCTTTTCACGTTCATGTCAGTGTAGAGTCATGACGCTGTGGCGGGGGGAAATGTGTTTAGTAGCTAAATGTATTTTTATTGAAATGTCGATATTTAGCACCAGTTATTTAATCATTTTTACCATAGAGTCAGAATAATGATATATGTTGCTGTATCTATATATTTTGTTCCACCCCTGTTAACTACATCTTGTGTTAAATCAAACAAAGCAGAGTCATTGTCAGAATATGATTGAGTTTTTTTCTTTTCCTCCCAGCATGCAGCCAGAGAAGAGATTCTTGCCAACGGAGGGAGTTTGTCACATCACCATGGAGGTACTACAGCTGAAAATGTTCTGTTAATTTCATGAGTAGAACATTGAATTGGGACATGATTATTGCAACATTCTCACCTGAAAAAGGTTTCATAGAGTGACAGATTTCCCACAATGCTCTTCCATGCCAGCGAGCGAGGCGACCAGTCGGACGACAAATGTTCATGTGGTCAGAAAATGTTTCATTGCTTCCTTCACATGTCCAAGAATCTGTTCCCCTGCTCAGATGAATCGCTCTGACTCGGCTGTTTGTTCATTTCAGCAGTGACCAAATGAAACGTGAGCGGGGGGGGTAACAACTCTGGGCCCCATCAGGGCTAACCGAAATGGCTGCCTTATCTATATTGCCATCCGCCTCGCTGTTTTCATACATCACTTCAGGCTATTCATCACTCCTGTCAAAAACAGTATGCAGTGAATCAGCTGCGATATTAAATCACAATTTTTCCTGAAGGCGGGGGACGGCTTCAAAATTAAAAGATTGCTAATAAAAAGGAGGCGTGTGGAGGCCGGGGTAAATGATGCCGCCGTTATCGGAGGCTGTACGCTGACCTCCAAACGGTGGCCCGGGCCACCCCGAGCAGCATGGGGAGGTGACAGAGGGGAGGGGATGAGGGGATATTGATGCAGCCACAGCGTGCGAGGCCCACTCTGTAATTGTGATTAATAACAGCGAGGCTCTGCTATCTGGGCGCAGACAGGCTGGTTTGTCTGCCCACAATCAGCGCTTGACAAATGGAGCTAGTTTCTCTGGGTTTTGTGTATCAAACAAAACAGATGCAGTCAAGGATTGGAGGTGGGAGGGCGACAGAGGGAAATATACATTTTTGTGGCCTTGTGTTTACAGCGGGTCAGTGTTGTTGCTGCGTGGGCGTAGGTAAGGGAATCTGGGCGTGTAGAGGTGGCTACCTGTTTGTGTTTGAGATGTAATACTCAAGCTAACGCTATCATGGCGTCTGACACAGAAATTTAGATCATTTTGACAACAAAAGATTGATCACTTTTTAAGGGTAAACGTGCAGATATTTGTTGATTATCCAGTGGTTCTTGAAGTCAGACCTTCAGAAGAAATGTCCTCTTCAACTAGGTCAAACAGTGGTGAAGAGTTGTTGAACATCCATCACCCACAGAGTCATCCATCTATCAGCCCTGCACCAAAGTGTTCAGCCAATACTCAGCCATATCACATGAACACAGGGGCCGCTGGCTCACTGCGTCTTTCATGTGCTGACCCCCCATTTGTCAGAGAAGAACCAAGGAGAGCGGGGAGCTGCATGTCGAGGCGTTGAGACTTGGCCTGGTCTCTATTGTCTCTGTTGTGTGAGGGGAACCCAGTCTGTCTAGCATTTTTACACACAAACTTTGTGGCCTCACACAGCTCAAGATTAGCTAACTACCAATCATAACACCACACAAACTCGTACCCTTTGGAGATAGATAAAAAAAAAATGACCTAATGTGGTGAAGTTCCCAACTTGTGTTTCACCCCAGAGTCTCCCCACTCAGGAAAAAAAAAAAGATGCTGTTTTCTAGAGAAAAAAATCTGTCATAGCTGAAATAACTACCTGCACTTCTTTGCATGTCTCAGCTGCGCAGAGCGAGTCTGTTGAGATTGATTGCAATAGCAAGCGAAAAAGAGAGCATATGACAAGATAGATGTGTAAATTATCACAGTGATGGAGGCAATGATGCAGTCCCAGCACCTTCTGTTTTCTCTCCATTTCCTGAGAGGAGGGAGGGACGGAGGTGTGACGAGGAGGGAGGCCTGCAGAGGAGGAGGAGGAGGAGGTTGAAGGGAGCAGGGTACTCTCTTAGTTATTGGGCAGCAGCTGATTGGTCCCTCTGTCACCATCTGGAGGTGTGTGTGTGCTATCAGGAGTCCCCTGTGACCCCGCTTGTCTGCCCTGTTCTGTCAGGAGACGGGGCCTCACCAGCCTCTTTGCAGATCCCCCATCTGGGTTTCCTGGCTGATAACACGGCAACACGCTGCCTTCCCAACATGCCCTATTAGCATCCAAGCCCCCTTTGCAAGCGATGTAGGAGAGGCGTGTGAAAACTCCCAGCATACACCTTTGTGTTTTCAGGCCTCTGTCTCTAATCTTGTGTGGTTACAGGTCGGCTTTTATGAGTTCACTCAGCGAGCAGCACCTGTTCTGAGCTGCTCCGTTCTCAGGTTTATCTTTTTAAACTTTAGGAGGATAGATATGGAGTGTTTCCTCAAAGTGTACATGACCTCCAAAAGTTAACATTTACCTCACTCTGACACGTTTTATCACCTCACACTGACTTCTTGTGTCAGCCGTTGTGTTTTCTTTAACAGTTCTTGTTTCATTCTTAGTTTAGCTAACTTTAAGTTCTTTGATAAGAAGGTCTTTGCTTCATTTAATAAGTGACTTATAACTGGTTCCCACATTTAGACTGAAAACTCCTTCTGTTGATGCATGCTTTAGAATGCAACATCACATACAGGTTGCAACTATTACTCATTATTTTAATGATCAATTTATATTTCTGTTAAAGACATTTTTAAAATGAAAAAAATTCACATCACTGAACCGTTCCATTTCACAGATCAAAACAAGAGCAAAGCAGCAAATCCCTCATTTAAGAAACCTCACCAGCTTTTTGGATTTTTTTTTCTCTCAGTTGACTGTTGATTGATTATTTTTGGATTTTTAAAGGCTAATCATTTGGACTGTGATACCTAGTGAAGGATTCACCCTTTAGGAAAGACATTTTTTAAAATCCCTTCAAAAGTAATTAGCTGTAAATAAAAAATTAATAAAACCATGATCAAGGTTATTTTATCAACAACAAAAAATTTTACAATTCGAGATTAAAAACAAGCTAATACCACCGTCCGCCTGATATTGTACCTCTTAACTCAGTCTATATTTCTATATAGGTCTATAGGTTTTTATTCACTGAACACTCAACATTTATTTGTCCGTCTTTACTGTCTAGACTTTAATAAATGGAAATAAAATTAAAATTAAAATCATCCGCTAAACTGCTGTGATCTAGATTACGTAAAAATTCTGAGATGAGCCTTAGTGTAAAGATTGCGGCTGTTAACATTTGGTGTAAAAGTTTCCATCTTATTATTTTACATTGAGGTTCTGAAACATGAGTCAGGCTCATCCCTGTGGTTTCCTCAGTCCTTCACAGTCTCCAGAGCTCTCACTGGCTCTAGACTCTCCACTAAGAACCTGTCGGCTACAGACGCCTTGGAGTATGTTGGACGGGACAGCTGGTAAAGCAATAGCCCCCCCCCCCCCCCTCGCTAGGCTTGATGCCACAGTCCCTCTCGCTCCTCAGGTTGAGGATCTGGAGGAGGAGGAGCATCTTGGAGCCAAAGTCCCGCTGACAGAGAACCATTGTGTGTCGCTCCATGGTTTGCTTTGGCACCCTGTCGGTGATCAGGCCGGTGTCGGGGGGCACAGATCTTGGTTGGGGGGACGGGCTGGCACACAGCAGCCTTGTGGGTCAGCTGGAGGAGTGCGTTCGTGTGCACAATAAGACACAAAACACAGAAAGAAAAAAACGCCGCTCCGGTGACTCTGGAGGGAGAGAGGGAGGGGAGCAGTGGCTCAAAGAGCAGAGGGAGCCGGGGATGGAGCGCTACAGCCGCCAGCCGGCCCCTCCTCTGGGAACACACAGAGCCTAATGAGTTTGATAGTCTGCTGAGCTCCATAAATCATGCCATGCAAAACATTTCTCCTCTCTGAATAAAAGCATTTATCACCCTCTGTTTATTCACTCACTCTCACAAGATTGATTGGCTCCCAGCAGCCTGCTGAGCAATCAGCCGTGCCGATTCCTCCGTTTCTCCCCCCTCGGTCCTCTTCCTTCGTCTTGACTTATTTATTTTTCTCTCCTCTGTCATTCAGTGGGCAAACTTCGGAAGGAGTGGATGAGAGACACCGTCTCCAGCGTCGGCATGGGGATGCTCAAGTCCGTGAAGGACTATGTGGACCCCCAAAACATCTTCGGCAACAGGAACCTCCTCTAACTCCACCTTTAGCTCACCTTTTCTAAAAGCATTGTGTGCATTTTGGGTTAATAGATACTAAAATGTGAATTTAAAATGTTGTCTTTTTTCATCATAAAGTGTCACTCGGTGCCATTTATCGATTCACCCAAACCTTTTTTTTCTTTGACATTATATTGCACTTAACATGCTGTAACAATCATTCACAGTGAGGCTCCTTCGAGCTCATGACCGCAGCTTGTTTGGAGCTACAGCCACAATGCAATTTAACTTTTTGATTTTCTCACATTTACATTACATTGAAACTTTTCCTTGATATCCTTGTCAACAAATGAATCAGTTTGTTTTTACTTTCCTCTCGTGTGTATGTGAGTGTGTGTGCGCGTGTGGCACTTCTTTAGCGGTAAGCTCGAGGTGAATGCGCTTTGTGCCTTTCTAAAGCTTCTGTCTGCCTTCCCCTTCTCCTTCGACTCACTTTGTAGAGCAAAATGAACCCGGACATGAGCTTCTCTGTGTTTTTCATTTTCTTGCCCTCTTTCCTTTTTTGTACTGACCTTTTGCCATAAGAGACTCTTTTTGAACGACTAAAGCTTCCCTCCACCCCACCAGATTTTAACAAGACACCGGTGTGATTACACAGAGAGATCATCCCTAGTGTGTGTGTAGAGTTTTTCTACTTACCTTTTCATTGTTTGTTACTAAGAAAGCAAAGTAGGAAAAAATGTTGCGTTTTCTTTTTCTGTTTTTTGTCACAACTGTTCTTTATTCATGGCTGCAGTTTAAGGCCTCTGGATCCCGGTGCTCATATTGTACCAAAGACTCACAACACATCAGATCATGCAAACACATTTGACTGTGTGCACTCATTTTGTAACGTCATCTGAAATGTATTTTATTATATGCAAACCCTCGTGAGCGATGTAAGAAATGTAAAAGTTAGCCTTTTGTGACTGTTACATGTGCTATACTTTCTGTTGAACATCAGACTTTCAGGACACTGTATTGACTTATTTCTGCTCCACATGGTTAGATTTCCCAGAAACCCCTGCTGGAAAGGCTTCTCTTTTTTGTGCATTTGTACTGAATGGAGGTGTTTTTGAAGAAGATACTGTATTGTACTCAAATTTGATACCAGACTTGTATCATTTGTCATCGTTCTACTGTTCATTTTGAGGCTAAGTGAAGCTTTAAGAGAGCAGTTGTGCTTAGGAATTTCCCCTCTTTTGAGCCAAGCTTTTTGGGACCATCATGTCATTCTAATTCATCAATTCCCCCAAAATCAAAAATGACTTATTTAGGGACCCATCATCTCACATTTTACCACCGTGTCTAAAGAAGTTCCTAATGTTATGATGTTCCCTTTTTTGTTATTTTCCACTTCTCTTAACAATGTAGTAACATCAAGTACATTTTGTCAATGCTGTTTGTGCAATAAATTGAACTAAAACATCCCAGTTGTTGATTTCCTTGTTCAGAGAGCAGAAACCTCCTGACCTCTCTCATACATCATTTCCAATTCCGCTCCTTCCTCGCAGCCTTTTATTTATGTTGTCAGACACAGCTCGGGGGGTCAGCAGGAGCAGCCTTTTGTTTTCCTCTTACCTGTGACCACAATGAGCTCAAGGTGATCCAGCACAGAGGATGTTAACTGAGTTGGTGTTTTGCTTCCTGACAGGAAGGATTTTCTTTCTTTTTGCTACACACAGGCTCATTTGGGAGTCATGTTCACCCACACAGCCGCCTACACACTGCCTGCTGACGTCACCGCCACCTATCAGCAGCAGCACAGCTCAGCCTTGGATGCTGAAATGCACTGCAGATATCCCACTCCTCACAGTTTAATACAGAGGATTATGAATAAAATACATCAGAGAGAAATATGACAAAAAGACTTTTAGGCTTTAACACTAATCCTCATCAATTGCTGTAGAGTATTGGTTACAGATTTATATGCTTGCATTTAATTCCTTTTTTCATTATGTCATCTTTCTAACCTGACCATATCCATATTTCTTTAAATGGCTTCAAATGTTTCTCAATGAAATGTGCAAACACCTGCTACATTTCATCCAGATACATTTTATATGTAATTCTACATTTGTCCACATGAGGTCAGCACTGCACCGAGAAACAATGTGGAAACGACTTCACATGACAATATCTCGGCATGAATAAATAATATTACATCCACTATAAAACGGGTTGCCCTCTGTATGATAGTGTATACGTAAGCCTTAATAATAAGTCCTAGAATAAAGAACAAGACTGACAGTGCTTAAGTAAATGTACCTTTAAGTATCAGAACAAACCAGAAGACAGATAGCAGCATATTTTATTCAAACTCGGAACAGAAATATCGCACATTAGCCTTTTCATGCCGTAGCTTTCCTTCAGTTTAGCCTGCCATAAATAAATGTAAGAGTCCATCATGGAAGAGGGAAGAAGTAGCCTACAAGGAGCATGTTACATAGCAAAAAAGACAAGTAGAAGTTGGAGACCAAATAGAAAAATAGAACAGCGATATTCATAATTCACCTAACATGATGCAATAGAGTTTAAATCATGCATTTCAGATGACGACGTCACGTGTTTACTGAGGAAGTTCAAAAATATGAGGTATTTGTTGGCCCACATGTTTGCTACATCCTTAGCAAGTGTTTGGATCTAATACTGCATAAAACATGCAAAATTCATAATGTCTCTGGTCGACTTCAATTCAGCTCTGAAACTAAAAGACAGCGGAGCACACCATGCCACACAATGTGCAGTCACATTTTAAACTGAACAAAGCTTCAACACAACTCAAGGCATACCCCACCCAATCAAATAATACTTCTAGAATAATAACAGAATAACAGCATGTGACAACATGGGCACTTCAGTAGAACAAGTTTGAGGGTTTCTGTCTTGTTTTGGAGATTTTCAAAGCTGTTAGCGTGGCATTTGTGAGCTTTGAGAAAAGCCCCAGGCTACGTCTAAAATAAAAGTCTGACATTTTAGGAAAGAGTTTTGTGTACTTTTTCTTCCATAAGAATTATTCAGTTCGTCTAGGTAGTTGTCCTTCAATGAAACTCCAGTTTAGCTTCACAAAAGACTAGAAACAGGTGGAAAGGGCGAGCCAATCAGGTTCATTTATTAATAGTCTGGCTAGCTGTTTCTCCCTATTTTTACACTATGTGATGAGCTAGGCTAACTGTTAGCTTGCTTTATACTTTAGAAAGATAAGGTACAAAAATGAACTCACTTTGACCAGAAAGCAAGTACATTGTATTTCTTTAAATGTCAAACTTTTATTTTTTAAATGTAGTTTAGTGAGGAGTTTATGTGAGGCTTAGAAATGATGTGGTATCAGAATTACTTCAAGGCACATTGTGTGTGTGTGTGCGTGTGTGTGTGTGTGTGTGCGCGTGTGTGTGTGTGTGTGTGCGTGTGTGCGTGTGCGTGTGCATGCGTGTGTGTGTGTGTGTGAGCGGTGAGACCCTGCATTTATAAAATTGGGCAAAATAGATTTCTTTCAGTATTTAATGATAATGCTTTGTGTCTTTCATGGGGTCAAGACCTAACTGCAGTCATTAGTTTAACAAATATGGCAAAAATATGTCATGGTTCAACATGGATTTATACTTCCTAAGAATCTTGGTGAGGTGTTCATGCATTTTTCATCAGGATCTCGAAACAAGGCACAGGAAGGGAGGGAAAGGAGCGCTCAATTTGCATCGCAAGCACTGTCACAGGTCCTGATGTTCCTGCACCTCTTTATCCTTCAGAAACTGTACAGCCACAGAACACATCAGAGCTCACATAGTTTTCAAACAGCACTTTGAAATAACTCAAAAGCTTTGTACAGATTTACAAAAAATATTTCTGTTACCCAGGACAAAATGCAGGCAACAAGGAGGTACCAGAGCAAAAACAGACCACAAAAGAGACAAACATTCCTCTCCAATATACTCCATGCCTTTGTGCTGAAAATGTGTGCAATGCCCAGAACAGTTTGTGTTAGCTCACTGGTTGACTTGTTGACACAGTGGTTTGAGTTTCCTTTCTGACATAGTGTCATCAGCTGATGTGTCACTGCTCCGCCAAGTTTGCCTAACCCAGCTCTGTCAGTCTTCAGCATGGGAAGACTGAAGGAAGCAGGAAAACCTTGACAACACTCAAGTCTAAAGCTCAGCTCTCGTAGCAAAAGCAAAGAGAAGCAGAGCCCAAGTGCCTCTGCATGCACCGTGCGGCCTCTGTTGCAGGCCTGCAGAATAAATAAGCTAATGAGATCAGCTTGCAGATTGCATCAGAAGCTAGCCAACAGGTTTGGATGGTTTGCTATTAGCATCACTGCTACAACACGGCGTGCAGCCGCTTGAATCTGTGCTGTCACCACTGCAGGGGCTCGGTGGTGCAGAGGCGCTCTGGCCATGTTGTCTCTTCTTGTTGAGTTCCTCCCAATTGGCCCTGTTAGCTTGGATCATGTCAAGCATCGGCTGAAGTTTGGGATTCAATTTGACGAGGGTCTGGAGAGAGAGAGAGAGATGAAAGAAGACAGCAATGAGAGAGGAAAAATATACAAGAAATATTTTCAAAAAAAAATAACCAACGGCAAAACAGGCCACAGTTTGTAAAACCTTAATATTTGACTGACGAGGTTTAGCACACTATCAGGTTTGGCTCGTGCACAAGAATGCTTTGGGCTAACCATCCTTACCACTTTAGGATGATAATTCTAAACTATATTTGTCAAACTAGGACCGGGCGATACTAACATAATCTTTGAAGGGAAATTCAGTTTGATTTTGTTGAATTGTATTTATAAAATAAAAGCAAAACTTGTTTTTAGTCATTTCTTTGACATATGTCTATCATTCAAATTGGAAGTCAAGTTCTGTCAAGGAAGTCAAGATCTGAAAATATCAGAGATTTTATTTTAAGGCCATATCGCCCAGCCCTATCAAGTCTTAGATTTCATCAGATTTGAAAGTGAGAAAGTCAAACACAAAAGACAGTGATAAAACTTCTTTTTTTTCCACTGTTCCTAAGGTTTTTCCAGAATCCTAAAAGATTCCATAAACCATCTTGAAAACCTTTGCACTAGTTTTAGATTTATTAAAAAAGGCTACAAAAATCTTCAGGATGCTCCTCTTTATCTGAAGATAAACTCGATGGTAGCCAGATATGAAAACCACCAAATTTCTACAACTGAAACCAAATATGAATGAATATTGATGTATTGAATGTACAGTAAGGCACATTGCTTTTTTATTTTAGTCCCCAATCATCTTTTATCTTAAAGCTCCTTTGAGGAGCTTTGGCGGTGTGTTGATGTTGCTGCCCCTTGTGGTCAAAGTGGGCAGATTTCTCTCTTTTCCTATCTTGTCCTGTACATGTGTACTGTAAGTAGTATTTCCTGACAAAAATATCTCACCCTTACTCATTTTAAATTTGTAAAATGGAAATCACAATAAATATTTGGGGTGGAAATTTTTTTTAAAAAAGGGCTGGTTCTTCAGCATGCTGTTTGTCTGACTCCTACACCGCGCCAACAGTTTCAGGCATTAAAATTAACAAAATATTATGAATCAATCTTCTCATTGATAATCTTGCTTGCTTTTGTAAGTCATATAGAGGTGTCAGTATTCATTTCAGACAGTTTCACAACCAGTTAAAAAAGTTCTCACAGGAGCTTTAATACAAAGGGGATGCAAGATGCAAAAAGGCAGAACTTGAGGTAGTCCACATAGAAAACAAAGACAATGGATGGTTTCTCTGTCGCTTATTTTTTACACATATGGTCCAGCTTCATGGATGAAAGAAACCTTTCTGCTCTCATGCAGCAAATAAAATATTTTTTACCAAGATAGTTACAGTATATGGCCATAGAGGAATCTAGTAATAACATCAGAACAATTACTTTAGTGTAAAGATATGTGACCTTATTTATCATACTTTTTGTTGTAGTTAATGTTATGCTAAGTTCTGTCACTTGATTGTAATAACACACAGGAGGCATATGGATCGTAATTCTACAATTCTACAATTTATTCTGCAGATGCTTTTGTCCAAAGCGACGTACATCTGAGTTATTACAACGTAAGCATCTACAGAGGAGGGAACAACGTCAGTAAGTGCTAATGAACAGCATGTAGTCCGATCCGACAAACATGCTGAAGAATCAGCACATTATTCTTTAAATACACCTTCTGGACAAAAAAAAACCAAAACATAAAACAATACAGAGAACCCCCTTCCTCAATAACAGCAACATACTGTCGCTTTATAGTTAAAGGCAATTATGTGGCTGCGCTGTAAAGATTAGAAGCACATGTATGACTGAGATAAGTCTCGTTTTGTCATTTCTCTGCAAGTGTTTGTGTAGTCAAAGCCGTCATCCAGCCTTTTCATAAATCACCTGAGAGAGGGGGAGATTGTGTTCCACGTCTGTTGGATATCCAGGGAAGACTGTAATTAGTTATTGTTTCATTAACCCTGTTTCATATGGAAATATAAGGTGTGGGCATGGGTCCCACATACAAAACAATGAAACATTCATACATTCACACTCACTATATACATATATATATATATATAGATAGATAGATATAAAATTATGTAATTAGGTATTGTTTCATTAATCCCGTTTCATATGGAAATATAAAATGTGGGCATGGGTCCCACACAAAGTAATATTAATTAATTCACACTCAGCTGTTATGAAACTGAATGAAATCAAAAGTTTGGAAAGTAAGTAATCACCTACACTCTGGATTGTGATTTGAATGTAAGAAAGGAAAATCAATTCTGTCAAATTAAATCACAGCTGCCCATTAACAGTGTTTTAAATGCAGATGTGCAAATTTGAGCTGCATTTGCTTCCAGAGGTTGCATTGACTTCCTCATGCCAACAACTCAAACACGTGTGTGGGTGGTCGCCCGGAACAAAGAGTTCATAATGTGGCCGAGTTCAGACACCAAGATGATTTTCTTTGTAAATACAAACAAACAAACAAAAACATCTGCCCACATTTGTTCATTAGAAATATATTATATGTCCTAAGAGGTGTTTTTAAAAGTTGTGCGTGAAGTCATAATCTTGTAATTATTGTGTGTGGCTGATTATGATGCTGTTTACCTGCAGTGCAGAGATGTGTTACAGTAAGACATGGGTCTCCATTTTATTTGATTTAGGATTGAGTCCATATTTGATTTAGAGTCTGAAAGGTTCACTTATTTTTCTAGCTTTGTCATTTGTGTTTATTTTGTGTATGAAGTAGTGCTGATTGAATTTGTTGACTTTTCTAGAATCATTGAAGACATTATTAGAGTAAAGTATTTTTTAATTTGAATTTGAATTTGAATTTGAATTTAAATTTGAATTTGAATTGAATTAATCATTGAAAGCATCACCACACTGTGATGGCATGTGACCCACAAAAATCTGCAGGTTAAAGGAGGAGAACGTTCCTCTTCCTCCACATGTGTACCCACTGTGGGTCACTGGAATGGGTTTTTTTTGCACAGCATCATTATTCCCTTCTAAGGTAAAAAAAACTCCGAAGCAGAGGAAAAGAGAGACACTGTCATGTGGTGGGGTGTAAAGATGAAAGGTTACATAATGGGGGATTAATATTCCACAAAGAAGCGAGCCACCAGGAGAAGGAGATCAGCGAGATCAAGAAGGAAAGATCTCCCCGCCCACTGACAAAAACATTGCCGCCTTTGAGCTCCCTCTGTTCTCCCCCCTTTGCAAATTTAATTGGCAGCATGATCGTGAGCTCCATATCTGCATTCTTCAAACATCAGCCTTTATATACGGCTGTGTGGAGACGAATCCCCCACGCAGTCTACACACACACACACACACACACACACACACACACACACACACACACACACACACAAACAGCACTTTGATGCTTTTTATCTCGACTACACAAACAGTAACAATGGTGAATACAGCGACGGGCAGAGATTAGTCTGCTCTGACTTCGGTCACTGATCCTGGGATAAGTCGATAGATGTTTTTTTATTCATGAAGACTCAGAGTTATGTGTTTAATATAACGTAAAAGGAGGGCAGGGTCTTGAATGAATTGCCTTTTTTTATCCTTGAATTCTTCTACAATTTGTTTGCTTTAGTGGATTCACCTCGGACACACCTCATCTCCTAACAGGTCTGATCTGCTCAGTGAGCCAGCCTGCGTCTTTCTCCCACACAGCTGCTGCTGCTGCTGCTGCTGCTGCAGGCGGTGACGGGTAGGGGGGCTTGTGAGTCTCTCTTGACGTCACACAGACACACGCATGCACATAATATTCTGTACCATGCATTACTCGGCCGGCTGTATAGGTTTCCATTAAAGTCCCTGAACGATAACCAATAGCTCTCTAATGGTGTACCTTACATTTGTGCAGCCGGAGTCAAGAAATAAAACAAGCTCTTTTTTTTTTAGCTTTTAGCCGAAGATTGTCAGAAGAAGAGTGCTACAGTCAAGAGTCAGACGTCGCTTATTTCATTACTGTGCTGCAAAGCTCAGAGTACACTGTCTGACTGAGGGGATTTAACCCGACTCACATCACAGCTCTGTGTACACACGCCACTTCCTCTGAGCTTTTTCGTGCCTTCAGAAAGAGCAAACTCATTCTGCTCCTCTCAAAAGAACAGGATGCAACCTTGAAGTTGTTTCAGAGAGCTTTCAGTGCAAAAGAAGAAGAAAAAAAGTCTCTTTTAGAGGGAAATCTGTAACTACAGGGACAACTTCATCTGCTGGCGTCAGTACAGGTAAACAATAGAAGAGAGGAAGGATAGCAACTACTGACGTCAGAGGTTGGATGTGTGACAAACAGGACACAAAGAATGTCAGAGAGCGAAGGAGCTCGCAGCTATACCTAGTTTAGTTTAGTTTAGTTTTTAGTTTATTTGCACATTTTTTGAAAGAAGAGTTAAACAGAATATTAAAACAAATAAAAAATAAAACACATGTGCAGGTGAGGGCTTATCTCAAAACCTCACCTTAAGAGATTAAACAAAGTTAAAATAAAATACAGTAAAAATAACAAAGTAAGAATATTTACTATCACTAATAAAATGTACCCAATTGAAAATTACAAACAAACATTGAAAACATAAAAATAGAGCAAAACAGGACATACAGTATGTAGACAATATAACAAAATCAGGACAATTCACTATTCACTACAAATCTTTCTGACATCAAAGCATTTCTGAGTCTCAATTTACCTCGTAGAGCGGCGCGCAAATTCCGTCAATCCACTCTAGTTGCAGCCCGGGCAATTCATCCTTCCTGTTTCGATCAAAGATGGCCTGAAACACAAAAAGTCAGATTTCATTTTCACCAACATTATGCTCACACCTGACAACTTAGTGAGTGTGACATCTTAATTGACCCATCTGTCACATAACTGCATTTTTCTTATTATCATCAACTTCAGCATCTTTTTCACTATTCACCACTGCACTGTTTCATATTTAGTCATGTAAATATTAGTCTTTTCTTATTATGTTTATTGTTGATATTTAATGTTGTACCTGTACATAAGAGAGCACAGTTCACCAAAGTTAAATTCCTTGTGTGTGTAAGCATACCTGACCAATAAATCTGATTCTGATTCTGATAAAGTGCAGAGTTTGAGTGTAAGTGATAACATTTACTTTACAAGTTTAAATAACTTTGAGGTTACGTACAAATGTGAGGTACTGTTTTTCTACTTTTACTCCACATGTCAGAGGAAGATATAAGATAGAAAAATACATCTCCCACTCCCCATTAGTGAATTCAAATCAGACATTTTCTGATCAAATGAAGAATTTATTGTTATGTTTTGAGAGAATTCTACCACTTCTGAAACTAAATGTACGATTTAAGCCCCTCCCCCTTGGATTTAATGGGAATAACATGATCACAAAGCTCACACAGAGCTGTTTTCTGAGCTCAAAGGTTAAATTCTCAGAAATATCTTCTTTTAAATAACTTGAATTCCAAGTGTCAATTCTGTGCTTTTATCCATGCTGTGTTTTATTGTTTCATTTATTCATGTTGTAAGATGTTCTTTGTACCTGTTTTTTATTGTTGGATTTTTTTTTTTAGGCACTTTGTAACGTTGGTTTTGATAAGTACTATACTATTGTCAGCTCTCTCAGCTCTCTATAGAATATGATGCTTGGTGTTTTCTGTTGACCCACATGTGTCCAAAAAAAGGTCAAATTAGTTTTAGATTGAACATCTACAGCAGTTATATGCTACGTATTAGAAGTGTGGGAAAATATCAATACAGCATAGTATCGCAATATTTTGTGTGGCGATATTATATCGTCTCATGGCCGCTAATTATCAATATTTTTATTATACTAATAGCAAATATGCTTTTTTAATGTCTAATTGCTGAAGGGGTTGCATAACTCATTTTGAACAGGTTGCATTGTTAAAAATTGATTAGACTGAAATAATAACAGTTCAGTTTGTGAGGTGATTGCAGGATTTGAAAGGGTTTTACTTTTATTACAATGTTGGTCAGCCTGTGAGCTTGATTTATTTTCCTTTCAATACCTCAAGTAATTATTGCTGACAATAAAAACCATGGCCTGGAGTATTTGAACATTATTGTTTGGACTCTTTCACTAAGGTAAGGGATCTGTATACTTCCTTCCTGTTAACTCTTTGATTAAAGACAAAAAAAAATCTCCCTCCGCTCTCAAAACAATTCACTTCATGTAGCTTACACTCTCTGTTCTGCCTCATTCTCCTGCAGCCTCAGTGAGGCTGTGCTTCAGAGATAGTTACTGGGCTACAACTTAGAAGTTAATATTTCATTTCCAAACACCCACACACACACACAGAGCGGTAAAGGTTTGACATAAGCTGCAACCCTAAGGCTTCTGCATTAGTTATATCAGAGGGGAAGGCAATGTGGCCTGGCTCGATTAGTCCACGGCCATTAATTGCACCCGGAAAGCTGCTGATTTGTCCCCCCCCTTTAAGAACTTGCAACACAGTTGAGCCTTCAAAGCTCCTCAATCAAACACACAGAGCTCCTCTGTTGTGCTGCTGTGGCTTTAAAAAGCTTATGAATTCAAACGTCCCTTTTAGGACCGTTTCTCTCCCTTCTTTTGTTTTGATGCTATTTTTACAACTATATGAAAAAATAAAAGTAATTAACAATCAAAGTGAGAATAAGTGAATGACGCCAACATTTATTGTGTGTTTGCAGTTGACTGAGTAGAGAGGTCAGTGTTTGCTTTGAATCCTGTGTAAGAGGATTCTGTTTTTTAAGAATGGTTGTTACACAGTCTACAATTTGCTCTTGGCACTGTGCAGCGAGGCAGCAGAGCGGTCACGCTGACAATTCACTTTTCTCGCACTACGAGACACAAGCGCTCATGTTTCCTACACAGTCAGTGTGTTTTTTCGGAGACTGCAGAGAAAATCTATCTTCAGCATCATCAGCTCACTCGTAGGTCAGGTGAAAACAAACTGCACAAAAGTAGAAAAAGCAGAGGTGCTTGGATATACTCACTGAGGGTGTGAGCTTCAGCTCCGATCTCTCTCTGTCGCCCTGCTCAAAGAACTCGCTGGTCACCAACTCAGCCACCTGAAATGAGGGAGAAGATTAACCTATAGGGCTGCAGCTAACGATCATTTTATTGATTGAAGACCTTTTATTTTTTTCCAAAGACTCAATCAATTGTTTGGTCTATATGATGTAAGGAAAGCTTGACACAGTACAGCCCAAGGTGAAGAAAATGGACTGATTTTCTGACCAACACCCAAAAATCTGAAGACATTCAGTTTCAGAAGACTAACAGAAAATGTTTGGTGTTTTTGATTGAGGAAGAAAGTCCCAATAATGGAAACAGTTGCTGTTATTTTTCTTTAACACCACTATTTTTTTATTATTAGCATTACTATATATCAGACAGTTAACCCTGTGTTTCTCACCTTGCGGGATATGTCCCAGGGTTTAGTGACAGCACCAAGATCACACGCTGTCATCATCATGGATCTGTAAGAGGTCATACAGACTTTTTTTCTGGGGGTGTCTTTTTAAATCTTCAGAATCAACTTTATTGGCCAGGTATGTTTACTCATAGAAGGAATTCCACTACAGTTTAACTTTGCTCTCTATGTACAAGCATTAAGACTTTTCACTAAATAATCTTCATCTAAAAGTAAACAAAAGATGCCATAGTTTAACCTGCACATGTCTCTATGACCCTTCACATTCCAGTTGTACTCTCCATTGCTGACCAGCTCAAAAAAGATGTTTCTGTTCCTGCAGGGAAACAAGACACAGTGCATGAAGGTGTAAGGCAAATGAAATCCACAAGGGGGCGGTGTTACATAAAAAGAAGCTTGCAAATCGATTGTAAGTGGTGCACAGAAACTGATTCATTGTAATGTAGTTACAATACTCTGTGGACATCTCCCTGTCAGGAGATTGAACAGTTTGATAAGCGGTGTGGTGTTGAGCAGAACATACTCAAAGTAAAGCGTGAGGTCTGTGGCCAGAATGGACTGTTTCAACAGCTGCATGAGATCACTGTACTCTGTGGACGACAGGTTGGAGAAGATATTGTGACCCTGCGGAGACAAATACAGAGATGACCCTATGATCTGTCTGATCTGTGAACATGTCTTTTTTCAAACCACACACACACACACACACACACACACACACACACACACACACGCACACACACACACACACACACATACACACACACACACAAACACACACACACACACACACACACAAACACACACACACACACACACACACACACACACACACACACACACACACACACACACACACACACACACACACACACACACACACACACACATACACACATACACATATTGGTATTATATTTAGATTGTGAGAAAAAAAAAAAGTCAAAAGTAATTGACAAAAAAAACAAAGTTTAGTCACATTAGCAGGTAGACTCCCCCCACTCTTAAGAAGTAAATATCTATGTTTGTAATATGGTAATAATCCTTGTGATGGGAAATCCAAACTAGCCGATGAAACAAAGTAACTCAAAGACTTGAGCTTTCACACCATCAGAGAAGCTGCTTTGGTTTTGCTTAATGGACGTTTTATACACAAGACAGAGCAGGTGTTACTAATAGCATTAACCATTAAGCCCTGATAGTATAACAGTGAGTCAGCAGGAACATTACTGTGTCAGGAGGTACTCCTTTTTTACAAAAACAGTCAAGTGCACAATATTTTCCTTTTAATGTCCAAATTGTAGAAAAGTTTGACACAATGGAACTAAAGAGTAGCTGCTGCTTTTACACTACATTCTGATAACAATCCCAGAGTGCAATGCTTCACATCTAGCAGGCCCGATCAATGTGACAAAATATGCACTGTGTGTGGTTACAGTTCTTCAAAGCTGCGAAAAAAAAGTGCAATAAATAAATAAATAAATAAAGATTATAGGCTGCTTATTAGCTATAACTCACAATTTCTACAACAATCTGCTGTTTTTCATGTTTTTATACAATCTCTGTCTGCAACACGTATTGACTAAATCCAAAATAAATCCAAATGAACATGTCTTCCAAACACTGCATTGGCATGAATTAATCTGAGGGTAAGTGCTAGCTAGCTAAAGCTACATCTGAATGCATCAAAATGTTGTGAAAGTGTGGCCATTATACTCAGCCATCCATCCTATGGTTTAAAATCTAAACATGGTAAGTAAGAAAGCATTGCTCGTTTATTTAAGATATTTTTTCTTCTTTTACTGCTATACATTCAACTTTTCTGATGTATTTATTGTGAATGCTCATTTGGTGATGACATTGTGATTTATTGCATAGTGCAAACATCTCAGACGTGTGTTAATAACATGTATGTGACCTGTCAGTTACTTATTAGAATAATTCACAAGTGTATAAAACCATCCGTACCTTCTTTTGAGCAAACTATTTCTCCACCATAACATGCCAAAAAGTCTCAAATAAAAATGGTCTATAATTCCTCAGCTTAACCCTTACTGTAATAAACAGGCAATAATAAAACTGAATGGATGTGTGCAGGGGGAGGAGGGAACCCAGCAGCTGTTAATGAGGAAGCAACATCTCTCACTTGAGGCTCTATGTCATAAAAAAAAAAAAAAAAACCTCTCCCCATCATGTATTATACATCCATTCACCACTTAGACTCTGTCCTCTCAAGGAGGGTTTGAACAGATGGATGTGTCTGTCCGTGGAGAAAATAGACGATGTAGAGGTGATAACAGAAAAGGATGAAGATTGAGAGAGTGATAAAGACCTGCAGAAATGAGCAGAGAAGTCTAAATATTGTCTCAGATCACGAGCGACACGAGTGATAGAACAGAGAACCCAGAACCCATTATGATATTCTAAGCCAACATTTGTCAGCTCACTGTGTTGTCAGCACCTTGATAATGAAGCCACTGGAACACCCCCCCCCCCCCCCCCCCCCCCTTCAGCTTATCCTCCCCTTAGCTGTTCCCTCAAAATGTCTTTAATTACAACTTGATACAAACCCAGTCACCTGGTAAGATGTCTCCCTCAACCAATTACCAGAGAATCTATGGCCTCTGTGATTACATTGTGAGGCAGCATGAGCCGTTTCTTCATTAAAGTCGACATTAAAGCAACACATGGATACTGTAAGGTACGGTGGGGAAAAAACATTCTTTTTTTTTTTTTTTTTGGTTTATTTGTTTGTTTCTACGAGGGAAGGCTGGCTTTAGGACTTTTAGCTTCTGTAGCTAGATAGCTAGAAATATAGTAGGTTTGACTTCTGATTCCTCGACTCCAGCATGACTTTACAGCTGAGTATGTTTTCCATGTTTGCACTAAATGTTTTTTTATCATGTTAAATGTTGCTACATAAAAATCAATTGACATTTTGGGGAAGTATGCTTGCTTCTCATGTACAGTGTGATTAATAGCAGGTTCCTTCATCTCAGAATATTTTCTTTGAATAATATTCTTGTTGTATGCTGGACTAGTTTTGGCCAGGAGTTAGTAATAAATAAAAAAACTGAGCATTGCAGTCTATTGTCTTTGTTAGAGCATGAAACATGAGAGTAAACACCTAAAACCTTAGAAATAAGGGGTCTTGAAGGAGGAAGTGCTGTTGGTCTTTTTGTTTTTTTTAATTGCCTCTGTATATTTTCAATGTATTGCTCAAACACAACATGCGGTGGAAGTACAACTTCATGGTAACTGCATTGCAGCAGATATTGGAACATAGTGCACCTCGCTCTGCAGGATCATAACAGCGTGGTTGAAGTGGTGGTGCTCCAGCGTAGCAGAGGTCCCATAAAGCAGAGCAAGGGCTGAGCCCGTCCTGGCATACACACACACGCACATGCACACACACACACACACACATACAGGGATAGAGAAGAGAAATAACATAATCAGGATTTAACACATACTGAGAAACAAAGTGTTTAGTCTGTTGTGATTCCCTTACTGATCTTCTACACTTATGGCTCAATATTAAAGAAGCTAGAGAGCTATAACCTAAACTGCAGCAGAAATGCAACAGTTTCACACTGAAGATGATAATTTAATGTGGAGAGGAGACACTTTGGAGAATTCAGCCCGGTGTAGAAGAAGATTTTGAAGAAGAGACATATTTCAGCAGGTTTTGAATTGTTACAGCAGTTTGTAACTTTTTCCTTTATCATCATTGAACTAACCTATTTGTCTCTGAACAGACTAACGGCTGCGAATAACTTCTGTTAACTAACTTTAATCCACAAACACTGATGGAAATGTAATTTAGATGTGATAAAGCATCACGATAAGGTGCTGGTGGCGCAGTGGTTAGTTCGCGCGCCACATATATGGAGGCTATAGTCTTCCAGGCGGGCGGCCCAGGTTTGAATCCGACCTATTGCTCCTTTCTCGCATGTCATTCCCCACTCTCTGTCTCCCTGATTTCCAGCTCTATCCACTGTCCTATCTCTCCCATAAAGAAGCCCAAAAATAAATCTTTAGAAAAAGACACTCTTTGCCCTTTACAGAAGATGTGTGACAATAATCCTCAACTTACAGGTGGAACACAGGAAAACAAAGTAGTGGATCTAACTACACTACTTGTCTGAAGAGTTACATTTGAAAATACCATGTTCCTGCCTAAAACAAAAGGATGTAGACTTCAAACAGCCATCGATCACAAGTTATTGATCTCCCATTAAATATGACTAAATTAATTGAGTAACAGAAAAACTACTTTGACAGTATTTGTCTTTCTTTTTGCCTTTGTTTGTAAAATAACGTGAAAAACTATTGAACTAGTGACATTTGCGATAATAAGGACAGTTGGGAGATCAGTATCTAGCTTTAATCAAATAAACTTATAGTCTGAGGAACAGCTGAACTCTAAGGTTCACATGGTACAACATCAGGAGGATCGGACCCTTCCTGTCAGAGCACAATGCACAGCTCTTCAGCTCATGTTATATCACATACTGACTACTGCAACTTCTTACTGGCAGGTCTCACTGCACGCACATTCAAACCTCTGCAGATGAGCCAGAACACAGCAGCACACCTGGTCTTCAACCAACCATAAACAGTACATATCACAGCTGTTCATCTCCATCCTCTAGCTCCCAGTAGCTGCTCGCATCAAATTTGAAACCTTGTTGCTCCATTAAAAAAGCAACATAAACGGCTCCTCCCTTCTACACTACCTCCCGTCCACTACGCTCTGCCAATCAATCAATCAATTTTTATTTGTATAGCGTCAACTCATAAGTGTTATCTCGAGACACTTTACAAAAAGCAGGTAAAATACCTTACTCTTTGTTATGTTACAAAAAGCAGGTAAAATACCTTACTTATTGTTATGTTACAAAGACCCGGCCTATCCATCATGAGCACTTTAGCAAAGCAGCACCAATGAAAGACGCCTGGTCCAACCGTCACAACAGGGCCGTTAGTCACTAGCTAAACTATTCTCCTCTGTATCCCCCATTTGGTGGAATGTATTACCAAACTTTTGATCTGCAGAGTGCCTTTCTTTAAGAAAAAAGCTCAAGACCCAACTCTTTCATGAACATCTACACACAAAGAAAGAGTCAGCAGGTGTTTCCTAAACACATAAAATAAAAAAATAATACTACTCAATCATTACTAACGGGCCCGCCATTAGATGTGTGGTGGTGACTGTTTCTGCAGAGATCCTGTCCTCTGCCTGTAGTTTGATATTTTGTTTTGTTTTGGTTGACACAAGATGTTTCCGGGCGAGGAGCTGGTCTCTTTCCTCCAGCCAATGACAGCACGCAGCTGAGTTTAGGAGGGGATACAATTCAGGGATTGGACACACATCAAACCGGCCAACATAACGGACATGGACATAGCATGGATTGGTTTTAACCCGCGGGCGCGGAGTTGGTCTGCCTTCTGTGCAGGTGTCAAACTACGGCAGTTAGCTTGTGCTAGCGTGCTGGCAGTGTAGGTACAAGCAGAAATGTACACATTACATCCTGCAGTGAGTGTGCGCTTCAGGGAGCCATAAGACCAGAAGGAGGGGGTCCAGTTTGAAATGTTGTGTTTACAAGCTGAAACGAACAATGCTACTGACTCTACCTTTAATGATGATGACGATGGTTATATTGATGATGAAGCTGCTGATGTTGTTGTTAATGATTAAATTTTTTTTAATAATCATTCCTATACACCATGTGCATTGCGTCTCTTGGCTGCCTGTCAGCACCTGTGTCTCATCGAATTTGAAGATGTTTGTTGGCACTTACAGACGTTTTCTTCATCCTTTAGAGGTACTCGCTTTTGTTTTACTTAATCTGAGATGTTCGTCACTTTGGACAAAAGCATCTGCTAAATGAAATATGGTCACACTGTATTGTCGACAGGAGCCGTTTTTTCCTACCTACATTTCCTTTCCCTCCCATTACCATCTTGTTTCCTTAGATCCATTTCAGCTATAATAACCTTTGTGAGGATGGAGAACACTAGGTTTAGGGTTTTATTTGAATGGCAGTATTACCTGCTGATCTGAATGTGTACACACTCTTCATTATGCAGACCCTTATATAAGCCTTATACAACCTGCCGCTTGGCTCTGGCTGATCTGGGATGGGCTCCTGCAGCCTGATGCTGAAGGTGGGAAACACGCTGTAAACAGTGCGTTGGAGGGAGTGTGTTTATGTGTGTGTATGGCAGACACACACATTAAGCAGCTAACACTTACTTGGCCTGAAACGCGTTGTTGGTGCCCCGGTGGTCCAAGTCATGGCACACACAACCCACAATAAGCGCTAAGATCTCTACCTCAGTCAGAGTCTCCTGGAAACCCGCCGTCTGATTGGCAGAGAGGAGGGCAGGTCAATGAGAAAACAAACACACACACACACACACACACACACACACACACACACACACACACACTACTTGATCAAAGCAGCTCTTATTCTACGAAATAGCAGCATCGTCCTAAATAAAAACAGTTTCTCCCAGGTCAGCCAGTGGGGCTGCAGGAACACAGTCAAATGGATAAATGGGTTCTGGAGGCCATGAGCTGAGTGAGTCACTACAGGTCAACATGAGGATAGAGGAAAAGATAGCACGACCCTCAGTCCTCTCATTAGAGCACATGGCGAGAGAGTGGCGGGCCACAGAACAGCTTACACACTGCTATTTCCTTTCCCCCTGCCAATAATCAATTCAGATGGTGCTCTGCATTGATGCTGTGTTAAATGAACTACTCTGTGGTGTGTTTGAATAACAGCGCATGTTCGTGAGTGTGTGTTGTCCCAAAGGACTTGATAAAGTAGGCCTGATGAAGTAATTCAACAGAACACAAATGTCGCTGGTTTGACTCTGCACAGAATTGGCTGTGTGTTTAGTAAGTATCGCAGCGAGGCATTAAATGAATCTCAGCTGTTTGGACATAGCTTACAGAATCTTGTCATGTACAAACTTTCTAACCAAGGCAAGGCAAGTTTATTTATATAGCACATTTCAACAACAAGGCAATTCAAAGTGCTTCACACAAAACATCAGAAGCATCATGACAGAGGAAAGAAAAGAAACATTAAAATAGAACATTTAGAAATCACTGAAATTATTAAATCTGAAAATATGTTCAAATTAAAATAATTTAAATGGAATTAATTTTAAAAAATAAAATAAAAATAAAAATGTTAAAGAGTTAAAAAAAAAAAATAATAATTACAGTGCAGACTGCAGAGTAAAAGTTTAAAATCTTATTAAAGCTGTTTAATGAAAGGCAGCTGTAAACAGATGTGTCTTCAACCTGGATTTAAAAGAGCTAAGAGTTTCAGCAGACCTGCATTTTTTGGGAGTTTGTTCCAGATATAAGGAGCATAGAAACTGAACCAGTTGAAAAGATTTCAAGAAGTACAGCTGCTTTGTCATCAGCTGACTAGAAACAATAATGTTCATTGGTATCCATACAGGAGAACAACGTTGTCATCATAACCTAAAATGTGTCACTTTTTCTGATCTCATAATGCCGTAATAAAAAACCTTACAGTCCATCTCTTAAACTGGTTGTCTGTTACTTTTCTCTTCCCTGTGTGGCAGCGAGAACATAACTTGACCATGCCTGAAGAAGAACTGTGAGATCCCAAACGTTGCTTTTGAAATTAAAATTGCTGGGAGCTTTTAATACAGTGTGGGGATCTTTGTTTTAATTCTTAACTTTAGTGAGAACATTAACATACACATTGAATACAAGCTTAAGACAAATGTCCTCTACCAAACTGAGCACACAAATGGTTATCCTTGTTTGTCCCTGCTGCCAATCCCTGTTTTTTTTTATTCCTCACTCTATACTACTCCTGTTGCTCCCACCTTCAGCTCATGTAACCAATCAGTGCTGGGTGATAAGAATCATTACCGGTGTACCAGTGGTCAAATATTGCTGCAACAACAGAATCTAAAACTACACGACACTGTGAAATATGGAGAGATTTATCTGGACATTAAAGGCTTAACAAACACTCAGTGAACTTGTTCTTCAAGGTCTTGAACAAAACGGATTTTCATTTAAATGTAAAACTATGGAACCTAGTTGTTAAAGTATCTATACAACAAGTACCTTTACAGAAGTAAAGTAAGTTATCTGAGAGTATGAACGTTTTCTTATTCCACAGTGTCTCTGACTGAAATAAGATCTTTTAGTTACAGCAGCATGATACCTACCGTTAGCATGGCAAACATGCACTGGCAGACATTGAAGGCATGTCTCCAGTTGTGATAGAGAACCATTCTGTAGTTTTTCCTGACAGTCAGCAGCCATCTGCACAACGTCTGCAGGGGAAGACAGAGAGACGAATGAGCACACGGGTCAGCGGTCATCATGAGGATATGTCAGCACTGTGCTTCTAAAAGGAACAGGCTTCTGGGTAAATTCAGTCATATATTGAATGAAAATAGACGACGAAGTGAGAGCTCTCACCTCATAGTCAATCTTAAATTTCTGCACCATTCCCAACTCCATGAACATCCTCAGAGCGGCCGTTATCATGGCGTCGACGTCCAGAGAGAAATCGTCAAAGGAGAGCATGTCGATGCCCAGCTCGCAAACCAGAGGGATGTTAGCAGCCTGTTTCAGGGGTGTGGGAGGAAACATTCATTAGGAACGAGAATATGAGGTCAGAGAGCAGGGGAGGATTAAGAGGTCAGGGGACGCTGTGCCATTTTCAGATGATACATGGAAATATGGAGATATGCTAATGAAGACTCTGAGGACTAAGAGGGTTAAGATTAATGAGGGAGCTTAGCGTAGGATTGTTTACTTTCTGATCTCATTGATAAACCTATCTGTGCAGCAGTAATCATCCACTGCCCTTTTTTGTATTATTCAAACAAAACGTGGACGACATATGTGGTTCCAATTAACCAAATGCATCCTGAAGCTTCTGTGTCTTCTGTGTTCAAAGTGATCTAACGAGCACACGTCTCTTCTGCCTCTTCCTCTGCATTCATAACTCGACTATTTCACGCTTTCTAACCTGCATCTCATTCCAACAAGTTGAAGCTCTCTTACAGATCTGTGTCAGTGTTTCTCTCTCCCTTCTCTAACGGGCCATCAGAGCTCCACGTTGTCCCTGTCAGGTCAGCTGGTACTCTGCTCTCTCTTAATTCACAGCCGCAGGTTACTGAATGTCAGCCAGGTTTGTTTTGCACTCTGGTTGAATCCCAGTCAAGAGTCCTCCATTAGGCTTCATATGTGGAGCAGTTATGAAAGAAAGTGTGTGTGGGGGGGGGGGGTGTAAGGAAGGAGGCAGCTGGTGGATTGGGAGGCTGAAGGATCACACCAGAACGCTGGAAAGCCGGGATCCTACTCTGCAGTAATGGCCACAGGGGAAAACCCTCCACATGAAAGTGCAGGAAAATAGGTCATATCTATATTTCAGAAATGTCATGCCAATTAAAAATGTAGATATTTTGATTTTTCCGTCTTTATAAATAATGCATAGAGAATAATGGCCTATTGATTGGAATAATTTATTCCAAATATCACAATTAGTTTATTTTCATTGGGGAATTCTCAGCCTCGATGTATGCTACCCCACAGCTCTTTGCAAGAACTGGAGAATGAAATCTTGAAGTCAGAAAGCCAATAACTACTTTCTATTGCCATAGTCTTTTTTTCCCCATTTAAGATAGTGAGACATTGTTACTTCATTAGATGAGATTATATATCTCAATGATGTAGCTCATGGGCAAAACTAATTCATTTTAAGTCAAGATTTTTTCTTCCCATAACACCAATTACATTTTGGGTATCAAAGTCTATTTGACTTAGAATCATAACTCTTATTAAATGGTATCAGAATGAGCCTTTAATATCTTTGATTTTCTCTATTATGTCTTAATTGAACTCAGTATAAAGCCTATGCATTAAGGAATGCATCTAAAAAAGTGGAAAACAATAAAAAAAAAATATTCATGGCAATTACATGCACCACCAGAGCAAACCTGATGATCACAAATTGAGAATGTTTCCATGGTGGTATGAGGATTTGTTAAAGTAGGTAAGGTATGGTAAGAAATTACTTCATCCATTTACGCGATATCTTTTATATTTAGGCAAAAACAACCAAAACATGATGCTTACTTTAAGTTATTCGTCCTTTCTTATCATAAGAGGACATTTCACGCAGTGCAATACTGGGGTTTATTGATTACTTTTAGCCGTGCTTTAATAGGGGAGGTCTACGGCCCAAGAGAATACACTTGATCAGTTTTTGGTCACACAGGGAGAAATCTCTAGTCATTTGGAGCAGTTTGCTTGTCGAGGGTTCAAAATTCAGGAAATACAACTTTTGACGGGAAAGCTGCTGTTGCATATCGTTACAATATTTGTGAATGATTGTATGTTGTTTAAGAATTTTCACAATGTACCAATATGTTGGTTTGCTGTAATCTGATTGGACAAATAGAGCTCCGTGTTTTGTGTTATTTAAGGAAACTTAGGAAAAAAATGTATTTGATGGTATCAACTGTTTTGACAAAAGAATCCACGTTTCAGCCCCATAAAATACTTTTTTATCTCAGTCTGTAAAAGATGATTTTGATTGTCAAATGTCTACAGAAGTAAAGACACAACTGAACTCTACTGTTTAATTTATTTGGGTCACATATAAGTATGCCAGTCTCTGACTCAAATTGCAATGTTTTATGTGAGTTAACTTCAATGTCTCTGTTGAGCAAAGTATTTGAAAAAATGTAACCTCTGTTTTGTATTGACAGAAAAAAAAGAGATAATCGAAACTTTTAATAATGAAAACTGATTATGTGTTACCTTGAATTTATCAACTTCCGTCTTGGAACAAGTGGCATGGTAAGACAGCACCTGCAAAATAATGACATAAAGTCATGCAATGTGTATTTTAAACCATTAAAATAACCTCCAAGTCTCGAGCAGAAGAAAAACTTTGGCTGTGGCTGGAAAATAGTGCACACAACCTTTACAGGGGTACGCTGGATCATCTTCTTTATGAGCAAGTCGACCCTGGTCTCTAGAACAGTCTACAAGAGCAGCGATGTCAGCCCTGATTCCATCGCCATGTTCCCTTCATTTCCTGAGAGAAATACCTCGCACAGACCTGCAGCTGCTTATTTGATCATAAATGCTCATGTTTATTCAGTGCTGCCAGAAGCAATGCATCTACATATGAGTTCATTCTGTTCCTCTCCTTTAAACGCGCTCTCTCTCTATCTCTCTTCTCTGCTTCCCCTGTTGTGAAAAAGAGCCGTCCTAACTACTATAATGCACCTGAAAGATCCCCATTGTAATCTAAGGACAAACTGTAAAGGCTGACTTGTGCTGAATGGCTGCATACTGCAGGGCAGATGAGGGATTGCTTTTCACTGCCTCTCATTAATTCTCAATAAAACCTTTGTGAGAAGGTTATCTGCAAAGAGAGATCAGCATATTTTTTTTCATGCGTAGATTCTTGTGGAAATATGAGTTTAAAAAAATGAGAGGAAAAAACGGAGCCAAGCACACAGACCACTGAGAGAGAGGAAGTAAGAAGAGTTTGTATATTTGCCATGCAGCAGTGGTGAATTCCACTGACTTCTGGGTAAATGTTTCAGCACAGAACATATGTTGACTAAAAAAGAAAATGAAGACACAATTATAGCTAAGGGGATAGAAGAACGGAGAGGACGCAGAGGGGAAAACATATCTGAAGGAGGGAATGAGGAGAGGAGCATAAAGAAACTAAAGCAGAGCACAAATCAACGCTTTGAAAACATTTCCAAGTTGTAGCTAAAGCATGAAATCAAACGTTTTGTGCTTACATCTAAAGCTACAGACTGCTTGGCCCAAGACTTCTTCACCTGGTCGTACATGATGGTGTTGTTGATGCCGAGCCCACAGAAGATCACAAATGCCTAAAATAAGTAGAAAAAAACCAGACGTTCTCAATAACAACATTACACTTTAAGGCATCGTTTGAAAAAAAAGATTATTTAATTTTCTTTTTTAAAATGTTATACTTGATTAATCCCAGAGGGGAAATGCAGAAAGAGACAAAGAATGAAGTGTAGCACCTCAAAGAGACGCTGGTCTGCGTCATCGAATGGTTTCCCATCCAGCCTGTTCAGCACTTGGGCAACACCTGTTACACAAAGTCAGTTGATGCTCTCAATAAAGATGAATGTTTTTAAGCTTGATATTAGCGAGGCTCCACATAACCTGTAATTAAAAGAGGATCAAACCCACACATTCCCTGCCAACTGAAAAACATCCATTATTCATGTAAATTAGGCACAAGACACAAGAAATAGCAGTTCATCCAGCTATTATATTTAGTGATATCTGTTGGGTAAATTAAAAAAAACATGTGTATACATGCATGGTTACACAAAATAACCAAAAATGTAGCACTAAATGGTAAATGGACTTGAGCTTATATAGCACTTTTCTAGTCTTCCAACTACTCAAAGTGCTTTTACACCACATGTCACACCCACCCATTCACACACTGATGGTAGTGATCACTATGTAGTATCATCCATCAGAAGTAACTAATCCCATTCATACACCACCACTGAAGCAGAAGGAGCAATTCAGGGTTAAGTGTCTTGCCCAAGGACACATCGGACATTTGGCCAGCTGGGGACTAGTGAATGAGCTTTTAATTAACACTATCTTATCCGGTTGTTGTCCACACTGTTGCAGCAGGAGTGAAGCCTTTCTTTATCTGACAGCAGTGTTGCCTATTTAGATGACTTCACTCATCATGTAATTAAAAACAGAGCAAGACTACGTTGATAAAGCATAAACATTTAATTTAAAGAGACTGACCTTATTGTCCCTTAGAAATTATTTTTAAAAAGCAATTAAACAACACATTAGCAATTTGAATTATCTCCAAGAGGTCAATCAAACCTGCCAAAGTGTTTTAATTTAATGTATAGCAGGAAACCCATAGAGGCTAAACAGGTTGTAGTACTGAAGCTACGGTGGGGGGGGGGGGCAGCTTTCGTTATGGGGTTCGTTATGGGGTTATTCAATTTAAAAGACAGGGCTGATGGCTTCTTATATCAGTTATTGCTGCATGTGTAATTTGCATGTGAATTGTGATGAGTGGCAGCATAGATGGACCCAAACATGAACAAACTGAATCACTGTTTTGAGCCCTGTGTGGCCACATCATGAACTTTAAAGGAGCAGTATGTAACTCTGACACCTAGTGTTTAAAATGAATACTGCAGTTCAAATTCTAAACATTGTAGAGAGCTGTCTCCCCCCGCCCCCTCCTGTCTAGAGTCGAGCTGCATGCAGGTTGCCATGTCGCGGACACTGAAGCTTCAGTGTTTAGCCTGCTCTGCATCGGTCTTTAAACTTTTCTCAACTCTAACCTCTCTCCATTTTTTAAAAAGCATCTCCAAAATTTATCCTAGTTTTGCTACGTTTCTGGTCATGGTAGTTGTTAGAAAAATGACGAGGATTTTTAGAGTTAGATAGCAGTTAGATTGCCCGCTTTCAACGCTGTTGGTTTGTTGTGAGGGGCGCGGGCCAAAACGGCAGCATAGGGGTGCCTTAAAACCGCCTACTTCTCTGGTCAAAACAAAAACAAAACATTCAGGACCCGAATAGGCTTTGAAGGAGGACATACGGGCTGCTGCATTGTTCTCATATAAGCCAGTCCTTCAACATATCACAATGTTTGATGATACAGAAAGGTCATTTTATGATTTAATTCAGGAGACATATTGTTCCTTTAACTACCATATTCCAAATGTCAAAAAGCAAAAACTTGTTGTAAAAAGTGTTTTTGTTTACAATTCCCAGAAATATGAAAGAAAATATTACTTTAGTATACAGCTCCATTATTACTGTAGTTTCTTTAGGTAATCTGATTTGACTATTTTACTTAAAAAAGGTAAATTAAACATTTATTATAAATATATACACTGTTTATATCGATGCCCAGTTTATATAACTTTTATGACTAAATTACTATCCACTTTCACAAGAACCTCATATTAATGCCCTGTCAGTTTTAAGATACATGACCCCATTCGTAGATTACATTACATTTACTGTGATTCATTGTGAATTGTGAGGTGGTAGAACTTTAAGAGAAGTCAAATTTATTTGGCACTGTAGGTCAGAAACATATTGATGCCCCATTTACAAAGATTACAGTCAAAGCCAGCTGCATTCACATTTCCCCCTCCAACCCTCCCTCCATTTAAACATCAGGTACACCTCAGACAGCCAGCTACTCAATCACAGGGCTGTAAATAGTCAAGGATCACATTCACATTTTGTCAGGCTAACACTCGCAAAAATGAAATTTTTTGTTAAAGAGCAAAGAGGTCGCTCTGACAGCAAGCGATTGAGATATCTGGATTCTTTTTTTTTTTTTTAAGATTTCTTTTTTATGATTCAGAAATCGAGGAGAGAGAGAGAGAGAGAGAGAGAGAGAGAGAGAGTGGGGAATAACGTGCGGGAAAGGAGCCGCAGGCTGGATTCAAACACGGGCCGTCCGCTTGGAGGACTACCTAAGCCGGGGCCCACGCACCAAACACTACGCTACGGGCGAGCCAACACATGCTCAATTTTGAGTAATGATACTAAAGTTTGCTCAAGTTTAAGCCACCTTTCTCTGAATTAACACCCACATCATAAATTTCTAAAAATAGATTGCAAGCATGCAAGCAAAGCCAATATTGTATACAGCTAAATCAATTCATAAATAGTCATTCTTAAAACACGTTGTACACCGGTTATCATTAGCAAAGCAAGATTGATGGTGTATTGAAAGAGGATGTGCTAGCATTAAACCTCATAACCATTGTTGTCACAACATGATTTCTCAGGCTACATCTTGACAGAGATGTCTGTAACCTTGGAAAATGACAAAAGGACGTTCATGCTGACTTAATGCATCCTTGACTTGAGAATTTCATCTCCCGCTGCTTTGTTTGGATAATAGTTTTCCACTCCTGATCCTCAGGTGCCACCCACACACATTTCTGTCTCCCTTCACTCTCTGTTCTTCTTCCTCTTCCTTCCTACAGATACACACACACACACACACACACACACACACACACACACACACACACACACACACACACAGGTCTTAACCAACCATCTGCAATAGAAATGCTGATCACTTTGCACTCGAATAAAACTAATGACTTCCTGCGTCAGATCTCAATGGACCAAGTTGGGCTGCTATCATTGCTCCTCCCTGCAATATCCAGCACTAAAAACCAGAGGAGAGATCAATGATTTATCAGAGTGTCAGTGTGGTGTTGGGGCCCGGGGCTGATTCACAATCACGTAGCACACAGCCAGAAACAGGGAACTCCATCTCTAAGTGTGGAGTTATGATGCAGCACGCAGAAAAACACACAGATGCAGCCTCAGCTCTCCTCTGCATTATTGTCCATATGAAACTTACATGTGGGCTGCATGATGTTAGGACTTCTAATCTGCATATCCGATCCATAAACTAAATATATGTTGGAAAGTATGTGGACACATCAGTCTTCTAGTTTTGTCCTCCTTTGACATTGTTAAAGCTTAAGTCTTTTATTGCACTTGAAGATATCATTATTGCTTGATGATCGGAGATGTTAAGGTAGATGTGTTCTTTCAACTTTGTGCCAACTTATTTTAAAGGGAATTTCTTTCTTTCAACACAACAACCCCTGTGTTTACAAAGCACGATCCATAAAGAAATTGCTCTAGTGTTTTTGCTGTGTAAAAAAAAACAGACAAAACTGCAATCTCCAAGATATTTGGGATAAACGATAATGCTGACCAGAAACAAGGCCTTATCAAGCGACATCATTGCCTGACATCAACATTGACACATAATTCCACTTCTTTTCAGAAGGTTATCGCCCAATGTATTCAGAACGTTATCGCGGCACGTTTCCAGAACTTTATTGCAAAACGTCTTCAGAACGTTATCGCAAAAAACGTCTTCAGAACGTTATTGCAAAACATTTTCAGAATGTTATCGCGAAACGTTTTCAGAATGTTATCGCCAAACGTTTTCAGAATGTTATCGCCAAACGTTTTCAGAATGTTATCGCAAAACGTTGACAGAATGTTATCCCCAAACCTTTTCAGAAAGTTATCTGCAAAACTTTTTAGAACGTTTGTGACAAACGTCTTCAGAACGTTATCGGGAAACATTTTTAGAACTTTATCGCCAAACATTTCCAGAACGTTATCCCCAAACCTTTTCAGAACGTTATTCCCAAACGTTTCCAGAACGTTATCGCCAAACGTTATGAGAAAGTTATTGTAAAACGTCTTCAGAACTTTATCGCAGAACATTTTCAGAACGTTATCACCGAACATTTTCAGAACGTTATCACAAAACGTTTTCAGACGGTTATCGCAAAACGTTTAGAGAACGTTATCCCCAAACCTTTTCAGAACGTTATTCCCAAACCTTTTTAGAAGGTTATCCCTAAACATTTACAGAACGTTATCGCAAAATGTTTTCATTTTCAGAACTTTATCTCCAAACTTTATCGGAACGTTATCGCCAAATGTTTTCAGAATGTTTTCCCCAAACCTTTTCAGAACGTTATCCCGAAACGTTTTTAGAACCTTATCGCCAAACGTTTTCAGAACGTTTTCAAAACATTATCGACAAACGTCTTCAGAACGTTATCGAAAAACGTCTTCAGAACGTTATCGTAAAACATTTTCAGAATGTTATCGCAAAACGTTTTCAGAATGTTATCCCCGAACCTTTTCAGAACGTTATCCCCAAACCTTTTCAGAACATTATTTCCAAACGTTATCGCGAAACATTATCAGAACGTTATCGACAAACGTCTTCAGAACGTTATCGCCGAACATTTTCAAAACGTTATCGAAAAACGTTTTCAGAACGTTATCGCGAAAACGTTTCAGAACGTTATCCCCAAACATTTTCAGAACGTTATCACCAAACGGTTTCAGAACGTTTTCAAAACGTTATCCCCAAACGTTTACAGAACTTTATCGACAAACGTCTTCAGAACGTTATCGCAAAACGTTTTCAGAATGGTATAGGCAAACGTTTTTAGAACATTATCTATTTATTATTTAGAACGTTATCGCAAAACATTTACAGAACGTTATCAGAATGTTATCGACAAACGTCTTCAGAAAGTTATCACCAAACATTTTCAGAACGTTATCGTAAAATGTTTTCAGAATGTGATCACAAAACGTTTTCAGAACGTTATCAGAATGTTATTGCAAAACGTTTACAGAAGGTTATTCCCAAACCTTTTCAGAGCGTTATTCCCAAACGTTTTTAGAACGTTATCTGTAAACCCCTTTAGAAGGTTATCCCCAAACATTTAAAGAACGTTATCGACAAACGTCTTCAGAATGTTATCGCAAAACATTTTCAGAATATTATCGTAAAAAAAACTCTGAATGTTATCGCAAAAGGTTGTCAGAACCTTATTACCAAACGTTTTCAGAATATTATCGCAAAACGTTTTCAGAATGTTATCCCCAAACCTTTCCAGAACGTTATCCCCAAACCTTTTCAGAACATTATCGACAAACGTCTTCAGAACGTTATCGCCGAACATTTTCAAAACGTTTTCCGAACGTTATCGCGAAAAGGTTTCAGAACGTTATCCCCAAACATTTTTCAAAAGTTATCATCAAACGTTTTCAGAACGTTTTCAAAACGTTATCCCCAAACGTTTACAGAATGTTATCGACAAATGTCTTCAGAATGTTATCGCAAATTGTTTTCAGAATGTTATCGCAAAACATTTACAGAACGTTATCAGAACATTATCGACAAACGTCTTCAGAACGTTATCGTAAAACATTTTCAGAATGTTATCGCAAAACGTTTTCAGAATGTTATCCCCGAACCTTTTCAGAACGTTATCCCCAAACCTTTTCAGAACATTATTTCCAAACGTTATCGCGAAACATTATCAGAACGTTATCGACAAACGTCTTCAGAACGTTATCGCCGAACATTTTCAAAACGTTATCGAAAAACGTTTTCAGAACGTTATCGCGAAAACGTTTCAGAACGTTATCCCCAAACATTTTCAGAACGTTATCACCAAACGGTTTCAGAACGTTTTCAAAACGTTATCCCCAAACGTTTACAGAACTTTATCGACAAACGTCTTCAGAACGTTATCGCAAAACGTTTTCAGAATGGTATAGGCAAACGTTTTTAGAACATTATCTATTTATTATTTAGAACGTTATCGCAAAACATTTACAGAACGTTATCAGAATGTTATCGACAAACGTCTTCAGAAAGTTATCACCAAACATTTTCAGAACGTTATCGTAAAATGTTTTCAGAATGTGATCACAAAACGTTTTCAGAACGTTA
The DNA here is from genome assembly GCF_963584025.1 of Labrus mixtus. Lineage (NCBI taxonomy): Eukaryota > Metazoa > Chordata > Actinopteri > Labriformes > Labridae > Labrus > Labrus mixtus. The sequence goes on from NC_083624.1 coordinate 26,859,226, forward strand.
TCAGAATGTTATTGCAAAACGTTTACAGAAGGTTATTCCCAAACCTTTTCAGAGCGTTATTCCCAAACGTTTTTAGAACGTTATCTGTAAACCCCTTTAGAAGGTTATCCCCAAACGTTTAAAGAACGTTATCGACAAACGTCTTCAGAATGTTATCGCAAAACATTTTCAGAATATTATCGTAAAAAAAACTCTGAATGTTATCGCAAAAGGTTGTCAGAACCTTATTACCAAACGTTTTCAGAATATTATCGCAAAACGTTTTCAGAATGTTATCCCCAAACCTTTCCAGAACGTTATCCCCAAACCTTTTCAGAACATTATCGACAAACGTCTTCAGAACGTTATCGCCGAACATTTTCAAAACGTTTTCCGAACGTTATCGCGAAAAGGTTTCAGAACGTTATCCCCAAACATTTTTCAAAAGTTATCATCAAACGTTTTCAGAACGTTTTCAAAACGTTATCCCCAAACGTTTACAGAATGTTATCGACAAATGTCTTCAGAATGTTATCGCAAATTGTTTTCAGAATGTTATCGCAAAACATTTACAGAACGTTATCAGAACGTTATCGACAAACATCTTCAGAAAGTTATCACAAAACGTTTTCAGAACGTTATCAGAATGTTATTGCAAAACGTTTACAGAAGGTTATTCCCAAACCTTTTCAGAGCGTTATTCCCAAACGTTTTTAGAACGTTATCTGCAAACCCCTTTAGAACGTTATCCCCAAACGTTTAAAGAACGTTATCGACAAACGTCTTCAGAATGTTATCGCAAAACATTTTCAAAACGTTTTCCGAACGTTATCGCGAAAAGGTTTCAGAACGTTATCCCCAAACATTTTTCAAAAGTTATCATCAAACGTTTTCAGAACGTTTTCAAAACGTTATCCCCAAACGTTTACAGAACGTTATCGACAAATGTCTTCAGAAGGTTATCGCAAAACATTTTCAGAATATTAACGCAAAACGTTTTTCGAACGTTATGGCCAAACCTTTTCAGAACGTTATCGCAAAACGTCTTCAAAACGTTATCGCAATACATTTTCAGAATATTAACGCAAAACATTTTCAGAACGTTATCGCAAAACGTTTACTGAACGTTATCCCCAAACGTTATCAGAACGTTATCGACAAACGTCTTCAGAAAGTTATCGCCAAACATTTTCAGAACGTTATCGTAAAACGTTTTCAGAATGTTATCGCAAAACGTTTTCAGAACGTTATCAGAACGTTATCGCAAAACGTTTACAGAACGTTATTCCCAAACGTTTTTAGAACGTTATCTGCAAACCTTTATAGAACGTTATCGGGAAACATTTTTAGAACTTTATCGCCAAACGTTTCCAGAACGTTATCCCCAAACCTTTTCAGAACGTTATTACCAAACATTTTTAAAACGTTATGTGCAAACCTTTTTAGAACGTTATCCCCAAACGTTTCCAGAAAAAAGCCAAAAGTTTTCAGAATGTTATCGTAAAACGTCTTCAGAACGTTATCGCAAAACATTTTCAGAATGTTATCGCAAATTGTTTTCAGAATGTTATCGCAAAACGTTATCTGAACGTTAACGCCAAACGTTATCTGAATGTTATCGACAAACGTCTTCAGAACGTTAACGCTAAACATTTTCAAAACGTTTTCAGAACATTATCGCAAAAAGGTTTCAGAACGTTATCCCCAAAAATCTTTAGAACGTTATCGTCAAACGTTTTCAGAACGTTTTCAAAACGTTTTCAAAACGTTATCCCCAAACGTTTACAGAACGTTATCGACAAACGTCTTCAGAAGGTTATCGCAAAACATTATCAGAATATTATCGCAAAACGTCTTCAAAACGTTATCGCAAAACATTTTCAGAATGTTATCACAAATTGTTTTCAGAACGTTATCGCAAAGCGTTTACAGAACGTTATCCCCAAACGTTTTCAGAACGTTATCGATAAACGTCTTCAGAAAGTTATCGCCGAACATTTTCGGAACGTTATCGTAAAACGTTTTCAGAATGTTATCGCAAAACGTTTACAGAACGTTATCAGAACGTTATCTGCAAACCTTTTTAGAACGTTATCGGGAAACATTTTTAAAACTTTATCGCCAAACGTTTCCAGAACGTTATCCCCAAACCTTTTCAGAACGTTATTACCAAACATTTTTAAAACGTTATGTGCAAACCTTTTTAGAACGTTATCCCCAAACGTTTCCAGAACGTTATCGCCAAAACGTTTACAGAACGTTATCCCCAAATGTTATCAGAACGTTATCGACAAACGTCTTCAGAAAGTTATCGCCGAACATTTTCAGAACGTTATCATAAAACGTTTTCAGAATGTTATCGCAAAACGTTTTCAGAACGTTATCAGAACGTTATCGCAAAACGTTTACAGAACGTTATCCCGAAACGTTTAAAGAACGTTATTCCCAAACGTTTCCAGAACGTTATCGCCAAACGTTATCTGAACGTTATCGACAAACGTCTTCAGAACGTTATCACCAAACATTTTCAAAACGTTTTCAGAACGTTATCGCGAAAAGATTTCAGAACGTTATCCCCAAAAATCTTTAGAATGTTATCGTCAAACGTTTTCAGAACGTTTTCAAAACGTTATCCTCAAACGTTTACAGAACGTTATCGACAAACGTCTTCAGAAGGTTATCGCAAAACATTATCAGAATATTATTGCAAAACGTCTTCAAAGCGTTATCGCAAAACATTTTCAGAATGTTATCACAAATTGTTTTCAGAACGTTATCACAAAACGTTTACAGAACGTTATCGCAAAACGTTTACAGAACGTTATCGCAAAACGTTTACAGAACGTTATCCCCAAACGTTATCAGAACGTTATCGACAAACGTCTTCAGAATGTTATCGCAAAACATTTTCAGAACGTTATCAGAACGTTATCTGCAAACCTTTTTAGATCGTTATCGGGAAACATTTTTAGAACTTTATCGCCAAACGTTTCCAGAACGTTATCCCAAACCTTTTCAGAACGTTATTACCAAACATTTTTAAAACGTTATGTGCAAACCTTTTTAGAACGTTATCCCCAAACGTTTCCAGAACGTTATCGCCAAAACGTTTACAGAACGTTATCACCAAACGTTATCAGAACGTTATCGACAAACGTCTTCAGAAAGTTATCGCCGAACATTTTCAGAACGTTATCGTAAAACGTTTTCAGAATGTTATCGCAAAACGTTTTCAGAACGTTATCAGAACGTTATCGCAAAACGTTTACAGAACGTTATCCCGAAACGTTTAAAGAACGTTATTCCCAAACGTTTCCAGAACATTATCACCAAACGTTATCTGAACATTATCAGGAAACATTTTTAGAACTTTATTGCCAAACGTTTCCAGAACGTTATCCCCAAACCTTTTCAGAACGTTATTACCAAACATTTTTAGAATGTTATGTGCAAACCGTTTTAGAACATTATCCCCAAACGTTTATAGAACATTATTGCCAAACGTTTTCAGAACGTTATCGTAAAACGTCTTCAGAACGTTATCACAAAACATTTTCAGAATGTTATCGCAAATTGTTTTTAGAATGTTATCCCCAAACGTTTACAGAACGTTATCGCCAAACCTTTTCAGAACGTTATCGCAAAACGTCTTCAGAACGTTATCGCAAAACATTTTCAGAATGTTAGCGCAAATTGTTTTCAGAATGTTATCGCAAAACGTTTACAGAACGTTATCCCCAAACGTTATCAGAACGTTATCGACAAACGTCTTCAGAAAGTTATCGCCGAACATTTTCAGAACGTTATTGTAAAACGTTTTCAGAATGTTATCACAAAATGTTTTCAGAATGTTATCGCAAAACGTTTTCAGAACGTTATCGCAAAACGTTTACAGAACGTTATTCCCAAACGTTTACAGAACGTTATTCTCAAACGTTTTTAGAACGTTATCTGCAAACCTTTTTAGAACGTTATCGGGAAACGTCTTCAGAATGTTATCGCAAAACATTTTCAGAACGTTATCAGAACGTTATCTGCAAACCTTTTTAGATCGTTATCGGGAAACATTTTTAGAACTTTATCGCCAAACGTTTCCAGAACGTTATCCCAAACCTTTTCAGAACGTTATTACCAAACATTTTTAAAACGTTATGTGCAAACCTTTTTAGAACGTTATCCCCAAACGTTTCCAGAACGTTATCGCCAAAACGTTTACAGAACGTTATCACCAAACGTTATCAGAACGTTATCGACAAACGTCTTCAGAAAGTTATCGCCGAACATTTTCAGAACGTTATCGTAAAACGTTTTCAGAATGTTATCGCAAAACGTTTTCAGAACGTTATCAGAACGTTATCGCAAAACGTTTACAGAACGTTATCCCGAAACGTTTAAAGAACGTTATTCCCAAACGTTTCCAGAACATTATCACCAAACGTTATCTGAACATTATCAGGAAACATTTTTAGAACTTTATTGCCAAACGTTTCCAGAACGTTATCCCCAAACCTTTTCAGAACGTTATTACCAAACATTTTTAGAATGTTATGTGCAAACCGTTTTAGAACATTATCCCCAAACGTTTATAGAACATTATTGCCAAACGTTTTCAGAACGTTATCGTAAAACGTCTTCAGAACGTTATCACAAAACATTTTCAGAATGTTATCGCAAATTGTTTTTAGAATGTTATCCCCAAACGTTTACAGAACGTTATCGCCAAACCTTTTCAGAACGTTATCGCAAAACGTCTTCAGAACGTTATCGCAAAACATTTTCAGAATGTTAGCGCAAATTGTTTTCAGAATGTTATCGCAAAACGTTTACAGAACGTTATCCCCAAACGTTATCAGAACGTTATCGACAAACGTCTTCAGAAAGTTATCGCCGAACATTTTCAGAACGTTATTGTAAAACGTTTTCAGAATGTTATCACAAAATGTTTTCAGAATGTTATCGCAAAACGTTTTCAGAACGTTATCGCAAAACGTTTACAGAACGTTATTCCCAAACGTTTACAGAACGTTATTCTCAAACGTTTTTAGAACGTTATCTGCAAACCTTTTTAGAACGTTATCGGGAAACATTTTAAGAACTTTATCGCCAAACGTTTCCAGAACATTATCCCCAAACCTTTTCAGAACGTTATTACCAAACATTTTTAGAACGTTATCTGCAAACCTTTTTAGAACGTTATCCCCAAACGTTTACAGAACGTTATCACAAAACATTTTCAGAATATTATCGTAAATTTTTTTTACGAATGTTATCGCAAAAGGTTGTCAGAACGTTATTACCAAACTTTTTCAGAACGTTATCGGGAAACATTTTTAGAACTTTATCGCCAAACATTTCCAGAACATTATCGACAAACGTTATCAGAACATTATCGCAAAACGTTTACAGAACGTTATCCCCAAACCTTTTCAGAATGTTACTCCCAAACCTTTTTAGAACGTTATCTGCAAACCTTTTTAGAACGTTATCCCCAAACGTTTACAGAACATTAGACAAACGTCTTCAGAACGTTATCGCCGAACATTTTCAGAATGTTATCGGCAAATGTTTTCAGAATGTTATTGCAAAACGTTTTCAGAATGTTATCGCCAAACATTTTCAGAACATTATCGCCAAACATTTTCAGAACGTTATCTCGGAACATTTTCAGAACGTTTTTCCCAAACTTTTCTAAACGTTATCAGCAAACGTTTTTAGAACGTTTTCAGAATGTTTTCAGAACCACCTTCATTTTTCTTTGTTGACTTTCATTGACAAACTTTGGTTTTCAAGGCAATAATGCATGCAACGTGTAGCATGGCAACAAGAGTGAGTGCTGTCAGATGGGGCCCCCTTAGGGAGGTTTCCTACTGCCATTTAAAACTTTGCACATTTTGGACCACTGCTTTGGTTTAAGTTTGTGAGCCCTCAGACTAGTATGGGGCCCCAAGCAGTTGCTTGCCTTGCCTGTTTACAAGCGGCGCCTCTGCTTGTGACTGAGGTGGAGGCCACGAAACACATTTTATTAGGTGTTCTTTTCTCGGGAATTAGACGCTAGATCTGAGGCCAGTGTCTCCAAAGCTGCTGACCGTGCACTTCCAGAGGCGCACGAATCCACTGCACCCTGGGCTTCAACTGCCAAGGGGCGCCAGTCAGGTGGCGTCCTCACTAATGATGTGCTGGAATCACAGAGACTGATTGTAAATACGATGAAAGATATATGCAGCGAATATATCCTTGAGGAATAAGTCACACATTAAATGACCTTGTTAAATAATGAGGAGAAATGTTTGCCTCAACTTCCTGCATTGTTTCACATTCTCTGTATTCTAATGGTGCTATAAAGCTGCGTTTGGCTCTGTGTTAGGTGCCAGTTCCGGCGCAGCGCACTACATGCTTGCACAGGAGGTGGGAGTGCGCCTCGTTTCCTTTGTGTCATGAATATCTGTGCACCTCAGCAACTGTACAGTCCCTGATGTGTGTTAACATCTCCATGTCACAAAAATAGAGATTTTGGTTTTGCACAGAGGTTAAGACATCTGTTCGTTTAGATGTGTTTTTGTTGCTCAAACTATGAAAATATGTTTGAATTTACCCCACTTGTTCAGTTAATTGAGTGGCAAATGTATTATGGCTCATCTGGTGAGTTAAACAATTGGAACTAAGAATTTGCAGCAGGGTACGCACATTCTCACATCACGCTGATTTTTATACATCCCGACGCGTGCGTGGCACACAGCGTACTCAACATTTTAGTGCGCACACACCGTTTATACATGAGGCCCCTGGACTTGTTTTTTTGATGCATGTCTACCCCCACTCTCTCCTCCCCACATTTCCTGTCTTTCTTTAGCTGTCCTGTCCAACAAAGATAAATGCCAGAAAAAACATTTACATATATTTATATTTGTCTAACTGTAATAACATTTTATAAACACATGCACTGGTATATCACATACTATCAGAGAAAATGAAGCTCTGTTTGTGAACTTACCAATGATTTGGTGGTTGCTGTTCCATATGGGCACACAAAGTACAGAGCGGATGTGGAAGTCCGAGAACTGGTCTGCCTGAAACAAGTGAGAGTTTAAGTATGGTATGAAGAGAGGATAGGCATATTAACAAGAATCATGTCTTATAAAACTTAAACCTCAAATGTTTACATCAACAAAATTGTTGTCATATCACAAACAAGAAAACACCTTATGCTTCAGAATATTACAATGGACTTAAACAATTTTTTCTGACATATTACTGAGTGAACAAATAATTCAATAATAAAGAACATATCTGCACAATTAGTCAAAAAATAACATAATGTTTTGGTCTCTCCTCACTTATTTTTTCTCTTCTGCCAATTCAATACTCAAATCAAAGTTGTGCTCATTCTAAACCACCTGTATTTTATTTAGAGAAGAATAGATAAGTACATGCTTCACCTCTAATAAAGAGGCTGCACAAGATGTAAGAACCAAACGCAGCTTAAAGTAAGTACCCTTAACTTCAGTGAGAGCCTTTAAAAGCTCTCCAAACAGAACTTTCACAGCGTGCAGATCGATGCAGTTGACTGCCACGTTAGCTGCTGAGGGATTCTGTTTGGATCTAAGCAGCATCAGCACCTCCTGCTGCTGCTGCTGCAGGTGTCACTTCATGGGCCTTTTATCCAACAGAACAATTGACAGATAGAAAAATATGGTTGAAAACAAAGTGACGTTGGATGTTTAAAAAGGAACCAGGCTCTATGTGTGTTCCTAAAGACAATCTCAATTTGAATCCTTGTGCAATCATCAGACGACCAGTCCTTATGGTCATTAGAGCTTAAGATCCAATTAATTAGTGCTACTGTCATGAGACCACCTAGAATGTAATGTACACACAGCAACATAAACTGATAAATATCTCAGGAGGAGAAACGGCTAAAGACTGACATCCAGAGTCTCCTCTAGATTTGTCTGAAACCATGTCTCCTCATCAAAAAAACGTCCTTATTAAATAACATGCTGGCATCGCTCCCCTGGTGCTTTCACAGTCCTTAATGAATCCCATGTGACTTCATTGACTCGCAAGTGACATTAACATGTGAACTTCCAGCAGAGGGTTTAAATGCCCACGACTACATACTAAACAGTAGATATACTGCTGTCATACCGGTTTTCTTAATCAGAGATCCTTTCACATGGAGAAGTTGAAGGGTTATTTACTGTGTGTTTACCTCAGCATCAAAGCGAGGATCCTGATAGGCATCACTGATGTTCACGGGGAGTCCTGTGGATGCAACCAGCTCTGCAATGCTGTTGTTGATGAGCCAGTCTGAGTAGGAGGATTTCTCCATACTGTCTTTGAAACTAGGGTTAGAAAAGAAAAGAAGATAAAAGTAACGGAGCAGGAGAAACAGCACTGGGCCTAATTTGTCCACTCTTGTTTTTTGGGGTTTTTTTGGGGGGGGGGGGGGGGTTGAACCTTAAAGAAATCAAACACTCCTTTAGTCGATTATTTTGTCATCATGAGCATGTATTCGTTATTGGATTAAATTTAAAGATGTTTTATCGTCTTAGCGTGAAGCTTGTATTTCTCCAGGTGGACACTCTTATACATGGACTTAAACTGAATGAACTTCTTGTACAGTTTGTATCAGTGAGCTTCTCCTGCAGTTTATGGAACCATGAAAAGTTAATTGTGCGATTGTCTTCCTCATTGCCAAACGCCCCCACACTGAGCCACAGAAACACCTGCATGGCTGCACAGACTTCCCATTCATATTTATTGCGGGGAGCTGCTGCTGCAAGGTAAATGTTCACTGTGGCTCACTTCTGTCTTTCAGGATTAGAAATAAAGACGGAGAGACACAGATGTCAGAACTTTTGAATGCCTTTGATCTATGGATACAGCTGTGTGAGGCTGTGAAAAAAATCCACTGCCCAGTCGGGAATAAACCTTATCTGTGTGATGGCAAGACGTATTACTCCCTTTTTTCTTTCCTGCTCCCTCTCACCTCCCTCGTCTCATGTCAGTCATTTAGCTGCCACAGACACACTAACAGCACTGTACACTCGCTCAGCATCATCCTCCCCATGGGGACGGCTGGAGATTGTGAGGCACATAAGAAATCCTAGTTAGCTTGCCTTTTGACACCAAATTTATTCACTTAATTACACACATAAATCCTCACAGCAGCAGCCCTTGTTATTCATACGACGTGAAGCCTTTGTTAGACCAGTGTGATCACATAGATACTGTACTTTGTCTTTTCAGCTTTGACTGAATTGTGTCATTTTATTCTAACAATCAACAGCTGGAATTTTATTGAATATGTGACGCTGAAGATATGAAGAGGCTCTTTTGGCCACAGTCAAGACCAGCATTTCTTTGTTTGCTACTTATTTCTTATTATCTGTATTTCTTATTATCTGTATTTCTTATCTTACAATAATTTTTTTTAAATTACTGTTGCTGTTTTTTTTGTTCAACTGCCTTGAAGTGACCATATCAGTTATGGCAAGTGCAGGACTCAGGGGATAATTTCCTTTCCTTTCAGTGTTGGTTTTCATCCATAAACATCCCACACAATATTAAGCCTCTGTTTCTCCACTCAGCCGTGCCTAGCAGTGGAGAGAAGCAGCAAAACCCAATTAAGCGGGGCTCCTACAGTATGCCTTCTATTCACAATCCGCATATTACTCCCACAGCACTACAGAATATTCAATTTTACACTCCCCTTATTTTTAGTTCTTGATGGAAGCTTTACAAATTCAAACAAGACTTGGCACAGAATATAAAGGTGCTGTGGAGCCGAGGGCAGATGGTGCAAATATGACTATTTAGTGAAAAGGTTGCTGGTATGAGAAGTTGAAAAAAAGGAAAGAAAAGCTACGTCTTTCATCAGGCCAGATGTTATCGAAGAGCTACACAGATTACTATCACAGAAACACTTTACATACCTGCTTTCTGTGTCCGCACTACACTTAGGGGACAGGAGCTCAAACGACTTGGTGAACTTCACAACCTGACACATTTGAAAAGGTAAAGGAGAAATCATTAAAGCTTTTGGATAAAATTGCATGAAGTTGCACAGCATTCATGGATAATAAATTGAGGCGGGTAGAAAGAACGAAATGCACACGGACACACAAATGTTCAGACAGATAGCAGAGGGAGAAAAAGACAAAAACAGTACCGGTGATTCAATGTCCTCCAGCAACTGAACAGAGCAGCGCTCACACTTTAGCAATGTCTGGGCACGGTGCATGATTTTCCTGACAATCTTCTCCAGGTCAGTCTGCTCCTCAAACAGGTCATTGACTACCTCCAAGAGTGCCTGAACAGCAGTGAGGGAAAAAGATGCCACTTATTCTGTACAACCTGAACTGAAATCTGTCAGCAGGTAACACAGAGAACCTTTCAATAAAGATGTTTTGCCTCGCTCAGTTGTTAGAGCTTGATTCTTTTTTTTTTACTATAATCCTTAACCCATATACCACCAGGATGAAATAACATGATGAGTTTCTCCAATAAAAGTTAATTAGGCCCTTTATCTTAGACGGTGCCAATCCAATTTAATACACAAACACATAAAAATCATACGGTGTAAAGGGAGCTCTCCTCGTTTCTCTCATCTATCCACTCAGCTGTGTTCTCATTATGTTCTCTTCCATCACAGATCAATGTGTGACATGAATTAGTGCATCTCTTAACACTCCCTGGGAGATTTAGATCCTGGGCCGGGCCCTGCTCTGGAAACAGGCCCATCCCCCACTACACATCCAGAGAAAGTGTCCATGCAGGGCTGCATGCTGCTCTGTGATCCCCACTGCAGTGGCAGCAAGTGGGCTGATACTGATCAATACTCAGCCTCCATGTCAGCATCGGGGGGGGGGGGGGGGGGGGGGGGGGGGGGGTAATGCTGATCCTAGGTATGGGTGGGGGATATTCTCCTAGTCGACCCTGCTGGCCTTACCCGACTCCTGTCATACTCCTTCCTTGAGGCGGCGAAGAGTTGGGCGTTGGAGATCGCGATACCGCAGAATGGCAGGTACATCTGCAGCACCTGTGGACATATGACCGACTATCAACAGACCCACATCCATGAAAAGCATGGACATTTATCAAAGATGTGATATCATTACTGTTTTTTATTTACATTTATTTCTAGCTAATCTGTATGGCTAGCACTATTAGCACAAACAATATGGTTTTAGGAGAGGGTTTCTTAAGTTTACATTTAGCACAACATCTAACACAGCCCTGTCGATGGTTTCACATTATAATCCTGTGCACAGAGAGCAGAAACATGAACAAGAGGATGGTAATAAGAAGGAAGTAGAAGACTTGTAAGTTGGTTAAAAAAAGATTTGCAAACATTCCATTAAGACATTTTGTTGGACTCCAGGGGTACAAATGTTTTTTTAAGAAACACTGATTGGTTGGACTCTGTATGGCACCTACAACAAAAACAAGCATTCGAGCAACATTTTCAGCCGAGAAAAACATGTGTTTTGAATTACAATAAAAGAGAAAGAAACAGCCCTATATTGGCTTCATTACTTGCTAGGACAAATAAATCAATTCAACTGACACATTAGCAGTTGACTGATTAGTCTGCCATACGAGGCCTTGGGCTGATAACATAAAGTTTCTTATTTCATTCATACTTTCTTCACATTAATAATGTGATCACTTGATGTGGGAAAATGGCTGTAGTTAATGTGTGTCCTGAAATTGAATCAACGCCTTACTAGTTTGTAATCGAACTACATTTTTCTTTCTTCCTCACCCTTGTTGATTCATAATGAACATCAATATGCAGGAACGTGCAGAGAGGCGGCTGCTGTTCAGACAGCTTGGATTTGAACACACAGGGTGAATTCTATATGACTACAATCACCCGACAGTGCAGCCTTATCTGAGCCCCGTTAACATAGAATCAACACAGTTTGGGTTGTGCGCTTCCTCACTCCGCCTGTTTGTTTGGTTATCTAACTAGAGCATCTGGCCGCTGTGTAAACAACACAATCACTACGACACACCCACTGATATTTACCAGCCTCCAGTGTGACCTGAGGGCAGGGACACAACTACAATACATGAATGGGAAGTCACTCAGCTGCGGACACTGATACAGGGATATCTGTTTTACCTTTCAGAGACATAGTGTATCAGTTACGCCTCAAGAACAGATTCCTGTAGTGCTGTAAGGGTAATTAGGAAGGTTGTCACAACTACAACAATATTTGGGATGTAGTTCACAGATTTGAAAGAATGAATGACCCCATGTTTGGTGATTTCTTCAGTTTGATAAGCAGCAAAGTCATTTAACTAATCTTGACTATTCACGTGTTTTTTGTTTTTTTATAAACATATTTTATTGCCATTTTATAAGGTTTCAGAACACATAACAATACAATAACATCCTACAAGTTTCCTATTAAGCCACCCATCCAACCCCTCCCCCTCCCCCTGCCACTCCACCCCCACAATGACAATTTCATCAATAAGACACAACAATTAAAAACAGTACTAATAAAGTAAATTAAATAATAAGAGGTACATTGGTGCAAAATCAATAATACTACAAGAAATAATAACATAAATAATAATAGAGTAAAAATAATACTAACACTTATAAAAATAAAATAAATAAAATAATAATAATAATAAGATTAGTCCAATTATTTTCTCCTCTTTACATATGTTTTATATGTTTAAGAAAACATACTCTATGTTTGTTAATTAAACAAATATTCAGTACATTGAGAGCTTCTCCCAGGCTCGATACGATTGATTCATAAATTCAGAGCAAAAACTTGACTCCAATTAAAGCGAGTTGTGTTACTGTAGACCTAAAAATGGCATCAGAGAGAGGAAAATGTTGAGCAACGTGCTCTAATTGCTTCAGTTTCTCTTCACAGTCAAACTGGTTGACAGGTTTGGTCACATAGCTTTAATTTTGCAGACTATAAATCAAGGATGGTACGGCTATCTTAATCTGAAGAGCATGTTGACAAAGCAACAAATTAAAGGTTATACTTCAGTGACAAAGGAGCAAAAGAACGAGGAAAAAATACACACACAATGGCAGCGGGGAAGGAATGTTTATGAGAATAAAGAGGGAAACAAATTGTCTATAACTTATAGACCAGATCTTATATAAAACAGATAGAAACAATAATTGAAATGTCTTTCATTGTATGTTGTGTTTTAGAGGACCACAGCTAAATATAGCATGATGCTTTATTGTGTGAAGCAAAAACATCACACAGCTTCATTCTTGTGCTCTGCCACACCGCACATGATACTTTAAGCATCATGCTGAAAGGATTTTTAATCATGATGTGATATGAAATGTGACTCTGTCATGCTAATGAGTAAATTAACTTCATGCACTTCATTCAGTCATTATACATAATCAAGCACCTCACGCCTCTGTTTTCAAAGACTGCAAACAGATGACGCTGGCTCATGCATGATGCAATTTCAGCTGTCCTCTGGTATTTTCTTATAATTGTCCTCCAGAAAGACAGTGGCCATCAATAGCCCAGCAGGAGCGGATTCATTAGCGAGCAGGACTTCAGGGATCTAGCTATGGATCCGCCTGTGGAACCCAAGGAAAGCACTGCTCTCTCTAATTACATTCTGTCAGGCAGGCCATTATACAAGGTTGCATTACAAACAAGACGTTTTTGCCTAGAGACCTGTGGACTGACCAGTAAAGAGTGGTTTAATAATGAAACTAAGTGGCCCAGGCCTCAGGGACAGTCCCTTTCTCTAACCCCAATGACTCCCATTTTCACAACTGGATTGTCATAAGAGGCAAGTGCAGAGAAACTACAGCTCCAATCTTTCCTTTCCTCATTTATCACAGGAATATGGTAAATGAACTTGAGCTTGTATAGATCTTTTCTAGTCCTCAGACTACTTAAAGCTTTTACAACACATTTCACTGTCACACACTGATGGCAGAGCCTGCTTTGTGAGGTGTCCATCATACACATTCACACCCCGTTGACGCAGCAGCTTAAGCAACTCAGGGTTCAGAGCCTTGCCCAAAGCATTTCCAACATGTGGCTAAAGCGCTAGGGATGAAACTCCTGTTTGAGAGACGCCTGACTTTTACACTGTACCCCCGTAACAGCGAGTGTGGTATGGTGACACCAATGTTGTGATCAAAGATATGTTCTTATGAAGAAATGGAAGCACACTACATTTTCTAATCTCTTATGTGACTCCCTTGCTTCTGTCAACAGAGAAGTTTTAGAAATACACAATTAGCAATCCAAAGTGTATGAAACTAGAATCTACACTAAGAAATTCTTCAAAGTAAACCATTGTTTTATTATTATTATCAACATAAATATTCAAATGAAAAGAAAGTAGTAAATACATTTTATAGATAAAGAAAACATCAATTATGTAGGTATGTGTGTCACCACAAGATTATTAAAGTTAAAATGTCATACCACCCAACCAAGCATTGACTTGACTGCCTGTAATCTATGGTTACAAATATAACTCAGCCAACAAACACATGAGCACACCAGGAGTGCTGCTCAATAGCCATTATCCATAAATAATTAAACTGTTCTACATTTACATCACAGGTACCTGGAACAAAGCCAAGAGCAGAGGGAGGTCACAAAAACTAAACGGTGCATTAACAACAAGACAGATTGTGTCCATCTTAGCATTTACTGTTCCTCTGACGAATATAAGGGTTAAGCATGAGAAATGCTTGTAGCTTTAATATGTGTTCACACCACATCCAAAGAGACACGTTTCCTTTCTTTAAAATATGAAATGGATTTGATGATGCAGCAAAAGTCTTAACAAAGAAGACTAAAGTTTATTGTTTTGTGTAAAAAACTTAGAGTAATAAAATTCATTAAAGTTTCGTTTGGTGTGACATTGACGGACATTTAAAGACTTTTATGAGGTTTTATTAAGATTTTATTCACATTCAGATAATGAAATCAGTCAATTCTAGATTTTTGCAGCCACTTTCAACAGTTAAAAAACAATGTGTGACTTCTTGATCCAGTAGATGTCGCCTCCTTGAGCACCAGCATGAAACCAAAACAAACTGCTGTTTGGCCACACCTCCACTATTCTGAAGTCTCCTCTCTCCTCCAGCAGTACACCTCCTCTCCACTCGCGTTTACACAAAGGAGTTATCAATTAGAACGACCATAATTAAACACCATTAAGTGCAAGCAGCGGACAAAATTGTCCTTTGCTCGAGCTGCAATTGCCGGTGTCCTGCATTGTTGTGTTACGTGACATCCGAATAAGCAGTGAGTATGTTTTTTTATTCTTCTTTTCTCTAGTCCTTGACTAAAACTAAGGCATGTAAACATGATGTAAACACGACCTGACAACAACACCGCCAGCGGGACTCGAGCTTCTCGCTCATTGTAGAGAGTCATGACTCAGAGACACAATTACACAGGATAAACTTGATTTCTGCTGTATTTATGTGTAAAATGTTGCACATTCTTCATTTAAAGTAAAAAACAATGAATGATATCTCACATAGTATTATACTGTATGCATCAATAAGGCTTTCATTCAGAGATAAAGGCAGGAACAAATCTAAGTGCTTTCTCCACAAACATTTCCACTAATACATTACTTACTTCGCTTTTTGGTTGAATTTACATTGACACTTGTTGTTAAATCATTTATTTTCTAACTACGTAGTTAAAATAAGTAGTATACGTTTTAGTAATAGTTTGTGTAAAAATCAGTGTTCAGAGAAGAAGTTTTGTCGAGGTTCAGCCTTCACTCTTAACATTCACGCTCTGTTTGTCCTGAAAACCTTTTAGTGCAGTTTCACTGTTTTTACAAATTTCAAACTGTAAATTTCCCCGTTGTGGGATAAATAAAGGATTAGCTTATCTTATCTTATCTTTACAAATGGACAGATCATATATGCAGAGCTGTGGCTCTAAGGAGGTCAACAAATAAGAATATGATACTAATGATCTAGCTCCGTCTGTTCTTCTTCCACGTGGATTCATGTTCACTGGTTTTCCTCTGAGGTGTCCTCTCAGATTCCACAATTTGGTGCAGCAGCCTAGAATCTCAAACTTTGGAATCCCCCATGGTACAGTTTTAGGTCCTCTTCTTTTTTAACTTATGACCCCAGATAATCCTTGCAGTTTTAATGCTTACTGGTTGCATACTTACTCTCAACCAAATGGTCAAATTTACCGTGATGTTTCTTACAACAAATGGACTTAATTATGGCTAACAATATAAGTGCTTGATATTAGACTTATGGAATCAATACCACTTAACGGTAAGTCATCGTTCCATGTCTCTGTTTCTTTGGGTGGCACAGCAGCTAAGAGCACCTTTATTTTGTGACCCCACTGTAGAGGTATGTAAATGACATGCATGATTTGGGACATTTTTCTGTTACATGAAGACCATTGTAAGGAGTTTAATTTGCAAATTTCCGGCGAGTTTAATTTGATACACTTTCTAAATTGGATTCGATCTACTATCCTGCAGGAATGAATGAAAACATGTATCTTAATGCAGAATTTGTAGCTTCTCTTCTTTATTTGTAAATTCATAATGTGAAATTGTGTGAAAAAGGTTAATACAGTATTGCTTGAGACAATTTTACAATAAGTTTGGCAGCTGGAGGGAGCACAGCAGTGGGAAAGGAATGTTATGTGACTGTAGACTCACAGAGGTGTTACACTACATTGGCAAGGAAACCCACATAGAGGAAGTTACTGATCTGACAAAGAATTTCATGAAAAGGTCTACCTGAATAGAAGATTCATGTGAAATGTATTTAAATGCAAGTGAGAGAAAAAAGTGAGAGAAAGACAAATCAAGACAATCAAACCGGATAAAGAGTTAAAACAATGCTGTCGGCTTATACATTTAAATTAAGTCTATAGCAATATTCCTTCATAGAATATAATTAGACAATGCAATTATATATGAGGTGAACCATTATCCAAGCTTCCCAAAGGACTCCAAACTTGCAGGGTAGACACACAGCACAATTAAGGCTGCGTGGGATTTAAAGCCAGGCATATAATGTCTTTAAATATCCTATGAGGCTCAACACATAGAGAACAACATGTGTTTTAATAAGTCTGTAATGACTGCTATTGGAGTATCATTTAATACTTTGAAAAGGATGATCACTTCCTTATTACAAGGTCTTCCATGAAAGCAGAGCTGCAGCTGTGCTGTGCAGAGAGCTTACTGTGTTCTCTCTGATGCTAGCATTGCATTTCATTACTAATTCAGCTGTAGCCTTCCCAGGCATTAGTGTGATGGTAATGCAATGTGAAAAGTACTCAAAACATGGGAAAGACTCAAAAGAATGCCTGATATGCATTTATCATGAACAATGGATGGAGTCTACAGATATATCTTCAACAGCAGTGCCTTGAATAGAGAAAATCCGACTTTAGATATCATAATCGAACATTTTTTTGCGACTATGAAATTTAACTCTCCAATAAAAGCCAGCTAGCTTTTGTGCTTTCATGTTTCATCTCCCCTTGAGGGGCTCATAGCTACGATAGGAGAACAAGTCAGTGTACGGGCTTGTCACTGCCTTACTGCTCCACTCAGTCAAGTGTGCCAAAGGACTGAACACGCACACGCTCCTCTTGCTTCTCTATGATGGTAATAATTCAAATAAACATTCAGTCTCAAACAGAGGACTCTCTGAATCTGTGCAAGATGTAACACCCCCACCTACTGTTTTGACATATTATAATAGTATATCATTTTTATTCACAAAGTTCTCTGTCATTTGTTGTAACTGCCAACTTGACTGATGTGTTTAGACACTGAGCTGATGTAGAAATGGGTAAAAATCTAAACAGCTGTCATCAAAGAGCTGGCTTCAGTCCTCTTGGGACGTACGTCCAGACAATAAGAAAAGTTCTCTGGATAAATCATATTAAAATGATCTGTGTGTTTGTCCTGTACACAAGTACAAAATAAATTCTGAAAATTCCAATTATTTTTCAGAACTCTTTGATAAAAAATATTGTTACTGCAGTGACACAACAAAACTCTTTAGAGTGTAAAAAGAAACAAAAATGAAAGGCTGAAGCAGATGTTATCTTAGGAAACTGTTTTGAGATTTCTACACTTCTTTTGAAAAATGTCACAAAGGATCATTAACATGGTAATCAGGACATTTTTCAATTTTAAGACATAAACTTGCTTTCTAAACTTTATAGTGAGTATATGATGCACTCTGATAATTGAACTAAAACGTAGTACTTCTGAATTTAACTGCTGGTTTTCTCTGAACTTCCTATTTCATCAATAATAGTCATCCATTAATCATTCAACATTTAAATCAATAAGAATAATTAGTGACATTAAAGATTCCAAATTCTTCTCTGTGAAAATATCCTGAATGATAACAGCAGTCATCATGATAATCTCTGGATAATCTGAATCTTAAAACCTAGAGAGAACAGTTAGCTGGCTTCACTGAACCACAACCATATCTGTAAATGGCATCACACCGTGTGTTCAGGGATTCAAATATCACAGTGAGAATGAAATCAGAATGTTAGTCTACAATATGAACAACAATAAAATAAATATTCCAAATGTGTTTTATTCTGAAGGTCAAACTAAAAACCAGACCGTACATAAGAGACAAAATAAAAATAAATCCCATTTTTGCATCACTCTAATTGGCTTTTGCAAAGTCCAAACTGTGGCTCAGTTGGTAGAGTCGTCGCCTCTCAACCGGAAGGTCAAGGGTTTGATCCCCAGCTAGGGTGTCCTTGGGCAAGACACTTAACCCTGAATTGCTCCATCTGCTTCGGTGGTGGTGTATGAATGGGATTAGTTACTTCTGATGGATGATACTACATAGCGACCACTACCATCAGTCATCATGTCAGACTAGTCAACATGCTTATGTAATGGTGACAAAGTTATCACACTGATCGTTGTAATGTTTACCATGTTCACAATATTATCACAATACTAGCCTGCTGTGTTATCATTAGAGATGCACAGACCACTATTTTTCAGTTCCGATCCGATTCCGATACATATGACAAGATACTGAATCAGATTTTTTTTAATATAATTAATAGTGTTATTGTTGTTGTTGGTATTATGTGTAAGGATACACAAAGCTGTAGTAAACATTATGCTGGCTTCAAATACAAACAGGAAGCATCAACAACTGTAAAGTTTTCAAACTCAAAATTTTAAACTGAAGTGTAAGAATTGTACTTTTGATCACATAGAAGCAGCTGAACGTCTGAACATCTTGCTGTTGACGATTTGTGGACACTTCTCACAGTTCAGTCTGAATGTCTTTAAAACGAGACTGTGTGAGTTAAGACTGTTTAAAGTGCCAAACCATCTTTCTTTATCAGTGACGTAGATCGACTCCAATATCCGATACGGAAATTACGCTAAAATAAGACCCGATTCCGATATAAGATTGGATCGGTCCCATCTCTGGTTATCACTATTATTTGCCAGTTACATAATAGACTTGACAAAACCAGAACAAAGAACATTTTTGCCGGTTCCATGAGTTTTCGTGGATAACTGAAAACTTCACATAAACCCAAAAATCTCAACCTAGTGGTGGCACCAAAGAAGAAGTAACAGGACCATTCATCATTATGCTTGTCTGTACATTGCCTTACTACTTTCTTTTCTATTAACTCATTAAACATTAAAGTCTGAGTTAATAGGAAAAAAAGTAGTTTTTGTGATTGATCGCTGTTTTTTTTTTTTGGGGGGGGGGGGGGGGCTTTTTGGGCCTTTAATGGAGAGATAGGACGGTGGATATAGTTGGAAACCAGGGAGAGAGAGTGGGGAATAACATGCGAGAAAGAAGCCACAGGTTGGATTTGATTGGAGCCGCCTCCATACACTAACCACTGCGCCACCAGTGACCCGATTGATCTCTGTTTTATTTAGACATTAAAACAACGCTGGAAGTCTGCCTATTACACGTCCAACAAACACAAGTGTTATAAACAAGCACTGAGGTGATAATGACTAAGTCAAAACACCACATTGACATCGCACAAACAAAAACAAGCGGTCAGCTCGATATATTCTCCACACACAGAATTATTGTTGCATGAGATCTTGACTTAGATGAGGTTACCTTTTCATCATCTTCAGAGAAGAGTCGTCCACTTGAAGACTTGTTGATGGCCTGAGCAACTCCAATGATCTCGCCATCACTGTTGCGAATGGGCATGCAGAGGAGGGACTTGGTTTTGTACCCTGTCAGCTTGTCGATTTCATCACTGAACCGGCGATCCTACAGGCCCCAGGGACAGCACATAAAGGAGAGTGAATGTAAGCACTTGTTGCAAGAAGAAATGTAACTTTATTTCACTGTCAAATTAAAGTGCAGTGAAATGTATTTGAAATGTAAAGAGTTAACAAGCAAACATCAAACGAGTCTTAAATGCAGGTGGTGCTATAGACCAGGGGTTCGCAAAGTAGGGGTCGGGATCCCCTGGGGGTCGCAAGACCATGAGAGGTGGGTCGCGACTCAACACATGTATATGAAAAATTACTTAAAATTGCATATTTTACCCATTATTGTGAACATATATACAAATTTTTTTTTTATTTCTATAGACAACTGCAAAAAACTGAAATGGTCTGCTTACACCTTTTGTGGCATCTTAAAGCAATTTGATATCTATATTTATTCATTTATTGCTGTCTCAAAATAAAGGTAAACAAAGTAAACCAGCAAAAACAACCAATAAGTGTTTTGACACGAGCTCTGTCCAGCACACTGTCACTGCTGCTGTCCATGCTCTAGGCTCTGTTCCACAGTTTGATTGATGATCAATCACCTGTGACAGATTGAATGACACACTGAAAGAAAACGACCTGTCTCCCTGCGTGTCTGGCTCTCTTTTCTCTCTTCCTGTGACTCATGCAAATGCACACCAACATGCATACACAAAGAAGAGCAGGCACCTGATATGCGTCAGGAATGTTCACTGTCTCTCCGTGTTCAGCCACATATCCTATGATGCCTTTACCCCATGGCACTTGCACTTCATCTGAATTCATGGAGGGTAAAACTGTGGTGCCCGCGTGCACATCAAAGAATTTGGACACAAGTGTCTGCTTGTTTCCGGTTCCCTCCACTAAAAACAAGGAGCACCGGTCTGCATCCACCATAATACAAACAAACACAAGGATTTTGTAACTAAGACTCGTTAGATCCAAGTCGTTCGATATGTCTTTCACAAGCTCCAGGAAAAAGGCTCTCTCGTTGTGTTCTTTGAGGTAATATTTAAAATCCACGGCTGTGGACGGGTACTGGGGGATGTTGACTCTGGACTCCAGCAGTGCGCTCAGTATGTGCGCAGTGGTCGGGGGCAGAGAGCTCGCTTTCCTCAGCAGGGCTCTCCTCCTCATGCTGGTCAGGGGCTCCTGTGCCCTGGAGTTCACATGTTCATCGTATGTCCTGTTCACATTAATGGCCTTTGATCTGGCGAAAGTTTTGCGCAGCTCCCTCTGCGAGGCTCTCCTCTGCAGACCGTCACATTTGCTCGCCCAGCTGTCCTTGTGCGCACTGTTCTTCTCCTCTCTCGGCTCGGTGGGAGCTGCAGCCGCCGGACTTTTGCACGCCTGGTGATTCTTGAGCCATTTCTCCACCATGCTATATTTCCCCTTTCTGTTCAGGTAGTCCTCGAATAACTCGGGATGAGAGTCCAGAAAAGTTTCCACGTCAGAAAACACCATATTTGGCACTGCCATGTCTGTTCTTTATATGGTCCTCAGCGAACCAAATCCATGAAGTCGCGCAGAGAAATGTCATCTATGAGGTTTTACTTTGTTTTAAATTAGAGAATAATTGAATAACTTCCAAATTACATGAAAATGGAAACACCCCTGGAGCCCTGGCTTCATATCCAGTTTACGCTCTGTGAGGAGCGCGATGGAGACTCCCCTTTGCGCACCAGGATAATCCTCCACAGCATCTCCTCACCGCTCACTTCATGTAAGAACATTATACATCAAATCAATTTAATAAAGAAAATTAGTCCTCACGAAGACTATCACGGGCTATGGAAATCTCACCGAGAACCGCTACCGAGCACCGCCGTCGTTTGGGTCTTCTTGTGTGCAAATGATGCTGGCTGTGGTTGGCTCGGAACCTCTGACGCTCGCATCGTCACACAGACAGGAGCTCCGGGTTGTTCAGCAGTCAGCCCTCTGGACGTTTGAACCGTTTGCCCTCCTTACAGAGGCTCCAAGCATTATGATAATGATGATGCTGAAGAAGAGGGTAACTTAGATACAATCAATCATCTGATCTTGAAAAATATAAACTAATAAAAACATAAATGGCATATAAATATGTTGAAAAGGGGGATTACAGAGGTGATAGTTGAATGTTGATCATCACTCTCAGCAATAATTTAGTGCTTCCCTAGATTTATAAGGGTAAAGAAAACAACATGCGTATGAATTATAATAAAACGAGATGATGCCTTATAATGAATTCCAGTGCATCCCTGATACAGCTTTGGTGGTGGTGCTCGCTGACAAGAGTAATCAAGGTGAGTGTCGCCTAAAGAAAACGTGTGTCAAAGCATATTTGACAGATTCTGCAACTCGACAATTCATCTGTTTCACAGCCCCCTCCTCCTTAAACTTTGGCTTCTGCAGCGGTTGGTCTGTATCATTTAATTACGCAACAGCGACTTTTATTGGCAGAGAGATGTCAGAAAATCAAATTCCTTTATACAATAGTATTAGTGACTAACTGCAGGTGAGACATTTGAACGCTAGATGGAGTCATACACCACAAATTGCAAACTGGTGAATCACACAGATAGTGTATCTTACCTTCAGTCTCTTATCATGAACAACCTTTGTCCAATGGTCTCTTATAATCAAACCAGCACTTCATGATTTGGAAAAAGTGAGTAGCCTATGTCACAAGCACTGAGTTAAAAGTCCTTTAGGTTACAGAGCAATGCTATTCAATTGAAAAACACCAGAAAACCAATGCCATATGGTCGTATAATATTCTGTTGCATTCACTTAACTGTCAACAACTGCACTTCATCTCTCCTGCTTTGAGGCCAAGAAACATGAGTTTAACAATAATAACAAAAACATTATAAAATCATAGCTCTGATAGGATGGTCCAGACCATCTGCGGTCATAACCAATAAAAAAAAGCCTACAGAACATTTTCCCTGCTTGGAAAACAAGACACTGGAGAAAAAAAATAGACATTTAGTGTCCGATTTATTAAAATCGCATAATAAAAGACTGTTGAGGTAACATCAAAATTTGATGCAGAAAAGGCATATTCATTTATAGAACAATTATTAAGACATCTTGAGCATTAGCCAAAAAAACATCTGAGAAAAATACTGGATGACAGTTTATCAACAAAAATACAAACAGCTTTCAGTCTCTACATTCTGAATACACAGTATATTGTTTAATAATTTATTTTAGAAAAGTAACCTGACAAAACCAGGGGATATCATGTATTCCACCACACAAGGAGGATCAAATCAGAAACAGAGATACAGCTGTGACAAACATATCATACCAACACCACTCAGATTTGTTGCCCTTCTGCCTGATTTGGAATCGAGGATGAGCAGATGACCTCTTGAGCAGTTTGATGGACACAAAGTTTTTTTATGAAGTTGCAGATTTAAGGTAAGCTATGAGGTCAGTCCGTTCATTCTTCTTCTTGATGCCAGCAAAGATCATCTTTGTTCCTGGAATGTATTTCTTTGGGTTCTCCAGATAGACCATTAGGGTGTCCTCATTCCAAGTAATACCTAGAAAATAAGTGAGCAGAAACAGTTGGGTACAATGTTTATTCCTTACAGCATAATGTTCACATACTGTAGAATAAGGTTTTAAGTATTCACCTTTGCTTTTGTTGGCATCAGTGTAGGAGAAACCCTCTGCCTGGCCAGTTTTGCGTCCAAATAGACCCCAAAGGTTCGGCCCAACCTTGTGCTTTCCGCCGTTCTCCACAGTATGGCACTGGGCACACTTCTGGACGAACGCCTTCTTACCCTTGGCAATGTCTCCAGGCATGGTTTCTACTGAGAAAAGATACACACACAAGAAATTAAAACAAGATTATCACAGTTTAGTGCGTTATTAGCTCAAAAGTATTTTAAATTGTAAAAAGATTACCTTAATAATTTTGGTTAAAATTGCACTTTGTTGGTAACTTTTTTTTTTTACTGCTTTCGATTAAAAGAAAGGTGGTGCTATACCCTCATTTAGCCACAAGGGGGATTCACTTTTATGTTGCGCAACCAATATGGCGACAGGGGCATTGTTACAAAACTGACTCACGGATACTTTTATCATCAGAATTTATGACATTAAAAGGCCATTAAAGCCTTTAAACGTTAATTACGTAAAGACATATTTGACAGGCCTAATGCCAAAAAAATCTAACATGCCGCCACATGACACAAGAACGATGTGTGATATAGAAAAGTCTAAAAAAAGAAGTTAGATCTTAGCTTTGAAAACATTTCTGAAACCTCTAAATCCAGTCAGTTGGATCAACATGACTGAAGCATATTATCAGGAAACAGTGAGACACAAGCAGTAGGGCTAGACCACGTTGCTCAGAGGGAACCGGCAAAGACAGGCTCAAGTAATGTGGAAATATCCTACACTACAACCAACGATTGGAAAAGATTCATATATGACTGATAGACGTCTTACCTCTTCTTGGTTTGTGTTTAACCGACTTCTAGATACTTTATTCCTCTGCTTTCGTCCTCTTGCCGGCTCAGTCACGACAGATGCTTCCTCCTCGTAAAGTTAGGCTACTCCCGCTGAAACGTCATCAGTCAGCTGATCTGTTTCATCACCCTCGTAACGACCTTAGGTTACGACCATAGACTGTATGTTACGACAGACACTTATTCAGTGACTTCTGTTACCATATTTGATGCAGGCTCATGACTGTGTGTTTCTGGTGGTACCAATACCATTGACAAATACGATTAGTCACATACAACGTAAACAGGGCATAATAAGTCATACTTCCCCTGTTATCAGACAACAGAAGATTATGTTAATGCCTTTCGTAAATTGTGATTCTATTAATGATTAACCAGTGAAGGGGTTTACACACTCCAGACTTCTCTCTGATCTTAACTTGAGATAGTCTGGATTGTCACATAGGCCTAGATATTACTGGAAACCCAAAGAAAATGGCCGTAGCCAGGTTAATGTAGGCTACACTATGGGGACTATGTGGGTTAAATCCAAATTTAGCAACTAGTTTACGGGCCCTATCTAGACTGAAATTCCTTCCATATGTGCCTCTGTCTCTGCCATTTTACCCAATCTCTGATTGATTTCCTCTCTGTTTTGTGAGAGCCAACCACACCCTCTCCTTTAAACACCTATGCCCATTATTATTTATATTATTATATTATTATTATTATTATTATGAATTATTATAAAACTCCATGGTTAATGTATGCTATCTACTTCCATGCAGTATTGTTAAATAAGTACTCCACATGGTTGTAATGATGACATTAACAACGACCGCTAGCCCTTGCTTAGTAGTTGAGTTTTATCAGTGATCAAAGCTAAATTGTCCTGAAGGCCACCTGGACACTTAGATTTTGTTTTATTATTCAAACTAAGATGAAACACAACGTTTAAGCTTTATTAAGGCCCATGGTATCAGCTGGGGAACAAATTTCAACCACACCCACATGCACACTCCTGCACGGTCTGATGGAGGACTCATCAAAGGCTTGAACAACTGACAGACAGACAGACAGACAGACAGACAGACAGACAGACAGACATACATACATACAGACAGACAGACACACAGACAGACAGACTGACAGACAGACACACAGACACAAAGACAGACAGACAGACAGACAGACACACAGACAGACAGACATACAGACAGACTGACAGACACACAGACAGACAGACAGACAGACAGACAGACAGACAGACAGACAGACAGACATACAGACAGACAGACAGACAGACAGACAGACAGACAGACAGACAGACAGACAGACAGACAGACAGACAGACAGACTGACAGACACACAGACACACAGACAGACAGACAGACACACAGACACACAGACAGACAGACAGACACACAGACAGACAGACATACAGACAGACAGACAGACAGACACACAGACAGACAGACTGACAGACAGACAGACAGACAGACAGACACACAGACAGACAGACTGACAGACAGACACACAGACACAAAGACAGACAGACAGACAGACAGACACACAGACAGACAGACATACAGACAGACTGACAGACACACAGACAGACAGACAGACAGACAGACAGACAGACAGACAGACAGACAGACATACATACAGACAGACTGACAGACACACAGACAGACAGACAGACACACAGACACACAGACAGACAGACAGACACACAGACAGACAGACATACAGACAGACTGACAGACACACAGACACACAGACAGACAGACAGACAGACACACAGACACACAGACACACAGACAGAGGGCATTATGGGAATCTTATGAGTATATTATGTCCACCAGTTGAAAGCTTGATTTTAGTTTTGAGGTAAAAAATTAAGATATATAAAGCTGGATAGAACTCTACATGTTATATTTAAATATTAGCTTTTGATTTGTAACTTTTACCTCTAATTTCACTGAGGCTACATATCGTTTAATGGTTATAATCATGCCTAAAAGAGATCTACTGGCTGAAGGGCTGAAGTCCAACCTTTAGGAAAAGGTAGCCTATGCCTTTTTTTTTTTTTTAACTTTTCTAATAAGGCTACTACCTCTTTAAGTAATTTTATTTAATTAGGTTTTTCTTTGTATATTGTCCACAAACATTATTTTGTTGGGATGATTTTTTTTTTCTGAGCCTGACATGCGCAGTAAATTGAGTAACCTAATCCTATTTTTTGGTGTAACATGCCACTATGCACTGCACTACCTATATAAACTGCATGCTGTACCGTAAATATAGATGAATGCTTGTCAACAAATTATTGTTTTGTCTTTCTGCCTATTCTATAGCATACACTGCATATAAATATGCGTTATAATGTTATTTTAGATGTGTT
This sequence comes from Labrus mixtus, assembly GCF_963584025.1. Lineage (NCBI taxonomy): Eukaryota > Metazoa > Chordata > Actinopteri > Labriformes > Labridae > Labrus > Labrus mixtus. Next base: position 26,886,328 of record NC_083624.1, read on the forward strand.
ATTACATTTTAAGTACATGACTTTATCAAAATGATTAGCCACTCCGAGTCCGTTTTTCCAGTACCATATTTCCGTGTTTTGTGAGCAGCCGCGGACCGGCACCGTTTGATCCATCCCTGAGATTTCTTCCCGCTCAAAGCCGATCTTGCTGCAGGGAGGAGCGACCGGAGTGCAGTTGAGCTGAGCATCACAGCCTGCATTCAAGGAAACGGGCAAGCACAGCACTTTTTTTTTTACTTTACACAGTGTTCTTGCCTCCTAAAAGCAACAATTTTTAATAAGGAGAAGTACATACATTCATCGTGGACCATTTAATGGAGGCAGTTTATCTTTGAGCAGCTGGGAATCTCTGCCCAGTCAAGGGAGACCCCCCTCAATTGTTTCTGCGCCAAGAACTGTAAAGACATGGTCATTACATCGCATATGTGGTAAGTCAATGCGCCTTTCTCTGTTTTTTAATCCAACCTTAGTGTCACGATAATAGAGAAAACCTCCATGTCATTGTAATGTTATGTTGAGGTTAGCTGCACTACTCTGTGTTCACACGGAGTCCCCAGCATCCTTTTGTATTTGCATCCTGAGTGAATCACCGAGGACCAGTCAGACATTTCCACCTCCTAGCCACCGCTGCTTTAGCTAGCTGCTGCTAATCTGACTAACAGGGATAAGATGTCCATGTCACTATTCATCAAAACATACATGTTCCGACATCACTGAGGGCATTGTAATGACACGGGACACCTAAAACATGGATGCTGTGGTGGAGAGGCAGCTAACTCTTTAACTGACTTTGATGATGTAAACGTAATGCGTCACTGACATTTTCACCTTTCTAACTGAGCTCCATGTCTTCTTCTACGGTCCCATTAGACAGCTGTCCTTTGATTTATTACAATATTATTGATGATTATGGTATCGATTTATTATCGTCTATATCGCTCTTATTATGCTTCCAGTGTTGAGATGCTAACTAATTGAAAGTTAGCCAACTTCTCTCACTCAGCCGAATTGCTCCACAATAACACTCAGCCTCTTTAACTGAAGGTCAGCCCGTGACTTTGCAGTTGTTTAAAATATACCAGAATTTCATAAATTAAAGTACAGGAGAGGGGATTGTGCATTTATTGGTCTCAATGCTTTCTAGATGCAGGTGATCCCCGGTGATGATTTATCTTCTGATTTAGTTCTGGGGTGGCCTGAAGATGCAGAAGGTGTCCCAGACAGTCCCCATTAGATGACGTCTTTCAGAGCTTATTGTGCCTTTAAACTTTGATAAAGACATAATGGTAAACTTTACTGAGATGCACACACTATTTGATTCAGACTGTCTTCATTTGAGGAGTGAAGCAGATTATTGTTGTGGTTTATTTTTGTTGTTTCCCCTTTTCTTTATTAGCTTATGTTACCATACAAAGTTAAGAAAATATATCTAATTCCAGGCAATAGATGACCGGAACAGAGCAAATATTCAGTGCCAACTTTCAGCTCTTGACAGTGCCCAATATGGGCACAAGACAGTGAGTACTGAAAAAGTATTGCAGTGTGAAACCCAGCTCTACCTAGATGATGTAATATGTGTGGCGTAGGATAAACTGGCTCTGTCCAGTTCATGTTGTTGTAGTAAAAAAAGAGAAACAGTCCTGCTTTTAAGAGATGTGCTGCTTTCTGCTCTCAGATGTCACACACATGCATTCAGCTTGCTGTCGTACACCCAGGTATATGGTCAAAACAGCGCAGTGCTGATCGATATGCATTATCAGTCAGTTGTAAATTCAGACAGTTGTTGTCCTTGAAGAGCCTGTAATACAATCTTGGGATAACATGAGTCTGCTTTTGTTGGGCCCCCTTTAATTATGCAACAGAGAGGGGAGAACAGCAAACCTGGTTCCCTGTAGAGTGCTGGTCGATAATGTGATGTTGTGGGGGACTTGGATGTGAAGACAACATAAACATAAATGTCTTTCCTCTTCTATTAAGGCCCAGTAACCACCACGCTTCATCGTATTACAAGATTGTGATGAGTGAAGCCAATTATGTTGTAGCTCTGTGGTTAATGTGCACTAGCATCAGATAATATCACAATAGAATTGAATTGATTCATGATTGTTTCTTTGTGTTTGTTTGGCTCTGGGTCTCGCACTACGGCTTGACATATTGGGTGTCTAAATCTCAAGTTTATTTCCCTCATCCCTCAGATCTCTCAGAGCAGCGCGCACAGATAGAGGGATTACTGCGGTCCTCTAGACAGCTCTGCACTGCTCTTCCTCGTCCCAGGTCTGGACAGATGATAGTCACTGCTGCATTCGTGATACTGTTGATTCCCTGTGGGACTAATTTGACTTTTCACTCGCCATTGGCCGCTAAGGTCAAAGCACATGTTCGGCAACAAAAAGCCCCAAAGCCTGTTGGAATTCGCATCTTGTTCAAAGGCATTTCAGCAGAGCAGATTGTTGTTATTACAGGTGACTGCACCTGAAGCATGTGGCTGGTACTGTGCCAACCTGCTTAAACTTCACTAAGGTCCTCACAACTTTATCCTTTTAGTAGCAAGGAGTCATGAAAGTTTAATAACTCACTTGATCTCAGGGACTAAAACAAAATGTTGGACGATAAGTGCTGAAATATGAACTTAAAGATCAGAAATATATCTCAGTATCTTATTTGTTAAGTTCTCTAAAGGCACACAATTTATTAAATATTTAAACACATTTAACTCACGGTTTATGAAGGTGTTTAAATGTACTGCCAGTGCTTTGTTTACAACATTATGATTACAGTCAACAGTATGCAATAACACCCATAATGCTAAAGCTTTTCATGTGCTCAGTTGATGCTCTGAAACAGAGCAAAACTTTGACATTTTATTACATTTACTTAACTGCCGAATCAGTCAACCGCAGCCGCCATATCAAAGACTGGTTGTCATTTCAGACTAAAGCTACAACTCAGGATTATTTCTTACAACAAATTTATCAAAGTGAAAAATGCCATTTGCAATGTTTTATTTGACCATCAGTCGACGCTCCAAATATAATATATATATATAGATATATATATCTATATATATATAGATATATATATATAACGCCGTCAAATCAGTCTTAAAGATAAAGATAAACTTTATTGATCCCCCATGGGGGAAATTTTTGCGTTACAACAGCTCAAGAAAACAGGAAACAGGAATATAATTATTGAAAATAACAAGAAGTTAAAAATCAAACATATGTACATCAGTTAAATAAAGGGAGAAAAAATACAACAATAGATTATTACAAGGTATGTACACTTCCACTTGTGGAAAGAGTTATTGTTATTAAAATTAAACTGGAACCAGCAAATTTTGGGAGGAGAAATAGTGAAAGGAAGTGGAAGTGTTTACCTTCTAATGTAGAACTTTCATTGACAATCAAGGCTCCACCCAACTGAAAGCTAAACAGCTATGAGGAAATAAGGCAGCAGTTAAACTTATTTACATTTTATGGCTTGTTAGTTTATCGAGTAATTGGTCCTAATAAACTCTTTTAGGCTAAGTGACAGCGGCTGCAGCCACAAGATCTTCAGTGATGTAAACAAATAGCAGAATAAAGCATTTATGCCATTAAGTTATCACTGCAAGATTCTTTTTAGTTTCTTAGTAATAAAGGTCTCTGAACTGAGTTAAGCTAACCGATTAGCTACATTGATTCCTGTTTACCTAATCACAAATAATTTACTTAGTACGTTTTAGTTTGAATGAACATGTGGCCCTGGATCTTAAATATTTGTCAAGAAATTCATTCTAAGATTATACTCAGTTGGCACAGTTTAGAGTCCTCCCCCCCTAAAATGTGTCTTTGGTGTTTTTTTTAATCATAGCTCAGGTTCAGTTAAAACCTTTTCCCCAACTCCTGTTGCTTTTCTGGAGCATGAAGTGATTCAGACTGATCTCATGTTGTGTGTGTGATTGAGCTGAGGGAGCATTTTGGTGTGAGCGTGAGAGATTGGAAAGGGAAGTGAAACTGTTTTCTTGCTTATGCAGACCTTTCATGAACATGGAATTGTTATGAGGAAATTAAGCAGAGGGGTTGGCTCATTTCCATTAAAGATTCTTTGTAATTTGTAATGCCTCAGCAAAAACACACAAACGCATGTTGCCAAAATGCTGTTTAGATAGTTAATTCACATTGTGTAGTGAGGAGCATTTTACAACCCTTCCATTATCATAGAGCAGAAGATACTCAGGTGTGTAATGATGAGGCCAGTATGTGTCAAATGCAACAGTGTTGTGCAATAATCCCAGAGTGGTTTGTTGCAGTACCACTACCACGGTTACGTACCACACTTCCCCAAATATTCTCATACAATATTTAACACTTAACTCACTGCTAGAGAAGCGTTCACAACAATAGAAGCTGCATTATAAAGTTGATATTCCTGCTATCTCCTGCTCATCTTTTTGATGTATTAGCAGTTTGAATTAGAGTTCAATCATATTAGATCAAGTCTTAGCTGGTGGTTCATTACAGGTGTCAGATATAAATGCAAAAAGATATTTAACGTTTCTGTTCTTTGGCTGAGTAACTCAGTTTGATGGTAACAGCAGCTTTAAGCATAATTGAAGTAGTGACTGTTCGAGTAGTTAAAGTTTTTTACATTTTTCTCCAACTTGTGGCATTAAAAGAATGTCTGCAGAACAGGCACTTCCTGTGACTTTCACAAACCACTGCGATTGTGCCTTCATGTAACTGAAGGCTGCTCTTTGTTCAGCTGCATTTTCTAACAGCCCACCCTATTTTAAATATCTGAACCCCAGACAAAATAAAGTTGTTTCAATAGAAAATACTGTTAATTATGTTCTTGATTTCATGCATAATGGCTGTGTTTATGTTTGTAAGTCTGATGAAGTTAAATCTACTGGTTATATTGTTGAATTCATTGTACATCATGTTTAGAGTAATCTGCTGACTGGAGTAGAAGGTGAATGCTCAGATTTGTTTTCTATTGCTTTTGCATGAATCGTCTCACTAAACTTTCTTTGAGATCCAAACTGTCTTTTAAAAAAGCTCCTCATCGAGGCCTTTTCAGTCTTCATGGGACATGTCCTTGAAGATCACACAAATAGAATAAAAACAGCACTTAGAAGAGTAATCATGAAATAGCAGTAAAACAATATGCGATAGCAATACAAGGGGAAAAAACAAAACAAGCAAAGCCAATAAATAGCAGCATTTTTTATTGCTGTTTTCTGTATCTTAGCTCCGTCCATCACCCTTGTTTATTGAAAAGTGTATGATCTTAAACTTATTGTTACAGGATAGAATCACAGACCTTACTGCTTAGATACTGTATGTTATTTTACATTGTGTAGCAAACACACATCACAGTCTAGTAAACTTGAGATGTTGACCAGGTGTTTAAGAAGTACAGTCGTGCATACATGGCAGCACCTGCCAGGTCTCCCTGCTTAAAGGACTATAATCACGGTGACAGGATTTAGAAGATTAAGCGCATGACTAATCAGATCCTGATCAGACGTTCCCCAACAAGGTAACAAGCTCTTACAACGCTTCTGTCTTTCTAAATGGGTCTTCAACAGACACTCAGGCACTTTGATGCATTTTCTATCAGAAGTTCGGTGTAGCTGGAATATGCTCAGCATCACTGTTTATGCTAGAAAACCTTTGCATTGTGTATGTCAGTGAGCTCTTACATCAAGAGTTATATTGGGAAAAAAGAAAGCACCAATTTGGTCAGTAAATGATTACTGTAGTTACTAGAAGTTAGAAATGACTGGGTACTGGTTACTGGGTTTTAATCTGTTGGATGGACCAAATAAGACACTTTATGAAGTCACTTTTGTGGGTCGCAAACACCAACGTGATTATTCTTGGTGGTTGAATCATTTTTTTTGATAAACTGAGAAAATATCATCAGATTAATCTGCAGTTCCAGTCGTAAAAAATGTTTCAATTGAGTTTTAAAGCATGTACATTTGGGTGGTTGTGGATCAGTGGTAGAGATGGTCGTCTCTCAACTGGAAGCCTGGGGGTTTGATCTCCAGCTCCTGCATTGCACTTACTTGTCAAAGTGTCCTTGGGCAAGACACTGAACCCCGAAATACTTCCACTGCATTACCCATAGCGTCCTCAACCATCAGTGTGTGAATGTGATGTGAATGAGTGAATCTGACCTGTAGTGTAAGAGCAGCTTTGAGAAGTGTAGAAGACTAGAAAAGCGGCATACAAGTCCATGTCCGCTTATCATTTACATGGATTCAGCATTTTATTTGCAGCAGCTTTGAATCTGTTTAAGCCTCCTCTTCATGTTCTGATTCATGTCTTGTTATATCTTGAATTTACAGTTAATATGCCTGAAGGACAACAACGTCTGTCTTACTAACTAGCTCCAACAGTATTATTAAAACAGTCAATTTTGCACTCAAGCACTCCCTCTCTTCTGCTTCCTTATTAGGTCAAGGAGAGCAGATCTATTAGATAGGCTAAGTGGAATACTCTATCTGAATGGACTTAGTGCCTTGTTTTACAGAAGCTTAGACTGTGGTTGCCTTAAAACAGGGCAGGGATGATGACATTGTAAAAAGATCTGAATTATAGATTATAGTGTGTTAGTGTACTGAACAGTTGCATGTGAGAGTGCACACTGCTGAAGCGTGCAGAGGTGCACAGGGGACGGGGAGTTCCCCTGACACACATCCTGAAAACCATAGGAGGCTCCAGAGCTGTTTACAATGCTAAATCATACAGGCGGACTACAGTCTGTGACCATCATGTGTCTGGATAATCCTGCACTGCCTACTGAGATTTGTCTTGGCTTCATTATGGTGCCACAATTGTACTACTGCTACTACTACTACTACTACTACAATTACTACTACTTCTACTACTGCTTAAATTTATGATGACAAAAATAATAATATGCCAGAGATTATGTGGAATTTAGATTTCACAATACTGTGTCAGGGTTTGGGAATTGATATTCTCTGTGAATTTAGTAACAACAACTAAATGCAACTAACAGTTAATAATATTCTCTTTTAATTCAGGTGATGATAAATCAATTCAGAATGTCAGAGTAAGTGTCCACTTTGATAATGCTTTCCTAGAGCCTGAGATAACGTCTTTAAAGCTCTGTTTTTTCTTCTGAAAAACAGTCAAACATCAAAAGATAATTTTGACATCACAAAAGACCTAAAAATGCCACAAATCCTAAAATCTATGAAACTATAACCAGGATGTGTTCACCATTTTTGACAAAGTGTAAACAATGTATTGATAGTACAAAAAGTAGATTGGCATACATTTTATATTTATTGCTTATTTGAAGAAATATTTTTATGATGTATTTTTATATCAAAAATATTTTTTTTTAAATGAACTAAATGGAGCGGCTGGAGCTGCTGGAAATAGTTGGGCTACTGCAGTATCATGTGCGGCACAATAATCTTTTGTGGTGGAGTTTAATAATCCACACCAGGCCAACAATGTTTTCTTCCATCTATGATTTGTTTTGGAGCTGCTGTTAATATATTTCTCTGGTTCTGTCACATTTTTGAGATAGTTGAAAGTGTTCTTGTCCTCTGTTTGAATCCATATTCACATCATTGTTTCTCAGTAAATATAAAATAATGTTATATTTGGTACTGTAAATGAACTTTAATATCTTGAGTATCTCTCCACATGTCTCTTTTTCTGAGCTGAACAGGGCTTGTTTATCTATTTATTTTATGCTATCTTGCAATCGATGTATGTTTTTTCAGGGCTTAGACCTCTTGAGAGCTCAGGCGATTACACAGCAACACTGCAGGCAATCTTATTTGAGTCAGCACGATGCTCCACTCTGTCATGACTAATGATAGAAACCAGAGCTCCCCGTCGCTATCTCCCCATAAGGTTAACAAGATTTTTTGAATTGAGTCTGTTTATTCAAGATATGGCCTTCACTGATATTTCATAGTTCAGACAAGTTGATATTGTGATATCTGGGAGCTTTAGCTGGTGTGTGTATAAGCTGGTGTGTTAGCATACAATAGAGCTGTAGATGCTGCTCATATTGATTTGGCATGCTTGCCTAATTGCCATCATTATCATGGAGCTAATGAGATGTTTAAAGGTTTATGTACAACAGTCCTGTGGGATGATCTCAATCTTCCTCAGAGTAAGCAGTGACTGCATTCAGATGTCTGTCTACCACATGTTCTAATTGTTAACAGTCAAGATCCTTTGCAAAGAGGTAGCTTGTAACTCATATTGGTTTTCATTATTCATGAGTCTAACCGGTTATTTTATGATAAATTGATGATGGGTCTGTAAAGAATAAAAAGCTGAAAATTGGGGAAAATGGTATTTAATAATTTTCTAGAGCAAAAGTTGACATTATATCAACAAATGTCTTGTTTACCCAAGCAACAGTTTGATATACAAAGTTTTATTTTTATTTTTTAAAGCTGCTTATTAATTTGCTTTCAATAAAATCATAACCAGAGCTTTACCAATAAGTGGAATCCATGCTTTAACTGTAAGTGGAAGACTCAAAATTAGAGGCCAGCGTTAATGTACGCTAAATAATGTATAATGTTAAAATGTTTGTTTTTTTCAGACGAGCATCAAGAAGTGAGTGTGAGAGAGTGTCAGAGGATGCACCTGATCTGTAGGGCCCAGCGCTGAGGGAGGTCCACACAGCCCACCATGTCTCACCACCAACACTACCATCGTGGCACCCACGGCCGCACCATGAGCTCCGAGGAGAGGAACTCCATATCGAGCAACAAGACCTCTACACCGGTTCACAAGAGCGCCTCCTCCTCTTCCTCTTCCCAGCGAGACAGCCGACAGGTAATGGAACGGCCTCTGGATAAAAAAACATGTAGGAATGATTTCTGGGGATAGGCTGGCTGTGAATTAAAGTTACTTGAGCAGAGGTTATATTGCAGTGAGTGAATATTATTTGGGGTCACTGCAGTCTTCTGTCAGTAGCATCACCTGTGAGACATTTTATATGAGGAAAGAAGTTGGCGATAGCAGAGGAAAAGGCCTGCCAGGAAAAATTAAATCATGAAAGATTTATTAAGCAGCTTTAGTTTGTTCAACAAGAAACTGTCGAAACAATGATGTGATGACCTTGTCAGTTTTTATAAAATCAGCAGCCAGACATCATTCTGCATTACCATTTGATGTAAAACAAATGGAGCAGTCACAAATTTCCTCTACAAGCCCTGCACATGTTTTATGTCTGTATTCTGCATGGCTGTCCTCAACCAAGGACTACAAAAAGGTTTTACAAATCCACAATGGTGGACAGGCACAGAATCGGTTTCTCTTTGTCTTGTAGTTTGCACCAACAACACTTAGCCCAAAGCTTGATTCTCGTGCAATACAGATTGATCTATTATATGGTAACTACATAGCTACGTCCATGTTTTATACAGTCCATGGTATCAAGCCTGTTTTCTAAATATGATCCCTTGTGGTTCCATGGGTTCTAGGGGTGTAAAGGTACACGTACGCGGACCGGACTGTTTCGGTACAGGGCCTTCAGTCCGGTCCGCACACGGACTGTTTCGGTACACGCGGAACAGAAGTGCTTTCATCTGTGTTCCCACACGGACCGTAAAGCGGAAGCACACCTCAGTGTGAAGGAAGGCTGCGGCCGCGGATATGGGACACAACTTTTAGTTAGTAACTTGTAAAAAAGTTCAAACATAAACTGTGCAGATTACTAGTTCCTCGAGCCCTGTCGGTTTGGACAGTTGCATATAACCGGGATGGAGTTCTTTTGACGGACTGACTCTTAAGTTTCGTTTTCATTTTCAGCGATGATCCCGCTCCAGCAGCGCTGCTGCATGAAAGGGGAGGGGGAGACACTTCTGTGTGGGAGCATAACCTGCAGCTTGATAGAATGAACACCCTCCCTCCCCAACAGACAGCCTTTTGCTAGTAATTCTGAACGGGCCAAAGCCACAACAAATGCCATTAAAGTTCTTATATCGACAGAGGGAAATATTAATAGTTCTGCGATGAAACTATACTGTCCCAGATGTGATTAAGTTTATTATGTGCTCAAAGGGCATTCAAAAAACTGTTGCCTTCATAAACTAAAAGGTGTCACTGTAATTAAAAATTAAAAATGTTACATATATAGGCTATATTAATTCATTCATTTCATTCTAAAATACTTTATTTCATTCATATCTTTTATTTATTGGAGACTCTTTTGGTTGAAGGATGCAGCATGAGTTTATTTTTTATTTTTTTTACAATGTTTAATTTAAAATGTTATTAAAAAGTAACCTGAGCAGGTGTACAAGTCTGAACTGTCGATGCTGCACTTAGCCCAATGTGTAAAAGGGAAATTCTAAATGTTCCTAATAAAGAAAAAAAAGTGTTGCATCAGGTCCCTTTACTGTACCGAAAATGTACCGAACCGAAGCTTCAAAACTTGGACCCGTACCGAACCAAAATTTTTGTGTACCGTTACACCCCTAATGGGTTCCAATCAAAATACCAAACTGGAGGCTTAAAATCATGAGTCCACAAAACAGTAGGTGATGTCATGCTATAGTGCTCACACTGACTGTAAAAATACTCTTGTCCATTAAAAGTTTATTTAATAAAGATGATAGCTTACTCTAAAATAACTGACGGAGGTAAGAAAAAAGGTAGCTAAGAAGATAAAGACAATATGTTGTTAGGCGTCTAATATCTTTTTTTCTGTCAGCACACTCTGAAAGTCGACAAAATGACAACATACCTGGCTGATAACTAACCAAATTCTAATTCCTAGCAACTACTTTAGGGTTACGATCCAGTGTGAATCATACGGTTTCTTTACAGTTTCAATGACTCTTTTTTCCCTCTGCTAATTTCCTCGGGCACACTGACCCATCTCCTCTGATAATGACTAATTATAAATAGTTCATTAACTGTTAAAGTTCAATAAAAAAGCCCAATAGATATTGAGCCCTGCAAGGCATTATCAATCGATAAGATGACTAATCAGCCAAGACAGTGAATACCTAATCCCCCGGTTAGTAAATAAAAACCTTGCAGAAGTTTTGTTATGAGATAGGCTCCTATTTCACAGTTCACACCAGAAGTGCTTAAAGTTAACCCTGGTACTGAGCCACCCGAAGCCCCCCGACCCTCTTTACCTCACTCTGTGCTGTGTCACTGTGGCGGCACAGAAACAGTACACCGAAATTGGAATCTCTGACATCACGGCTTTCCGTTGGCACAGGCTGATGAATATTTCACGAGGGACAGAACGAGGCTTGGTGCTCCACTGAACATGTGGCATGCTCTGGTTTGCTGAGTGGGAGCGCAGCCTGTGATGGCGCTCTGAAGAGTCAGAGGGAGTGTGTTTGAAAAATGAGGCCTGTTTGAAAGCGCACAATTGAGACAGTTAACCCTCTCAGCAATTTTGTTCACAGTTCCGCTTTTTAATGTCGGCGACTGGCCTCTGATAAGAACTCCGTCATGGGTGAAAGGTTACGGTTTTCAATTTCCGAGAAGCCCCACAGTCTTAAAGCAGGCTTAATCTGTGGGTGAGGTTATCTATAAGCACTTCTTTTTGTTATTGATGTCTTTGAATGTGTTTAATGAAGTCAGGTACACGTCCAAGAGGCAGCCAATAAGATAGCAGCAAATGTCTTTGTTCTGTAGACTTCTTTTATTTTGTTCACCTGCTTTATCAAAACCTCATTACTGAAGTAATTAGCAAACTAAATAGGAATTAGTTCCTGATTTTTGCAGCTGTTTTGTGTTGTGTTCTCTTCTGTCCAATTCAAAACAAACTCACAACCATTATAAAAAGGGAAAAAATGCATCCTGGTTACCTATAAGTACATTAAAGTTGGGTTGCAGTTACATTGACTGAATTTGATTTGTGGCTCCCATATTAACAGATATAACTTAGAACAACTAGGTTTTTGTGTTAAGGAAAGCTTCTTCAGATTTTTTTCCCAAAGATAAAAATCTGGGGATGTTTGGCCCTCATTTGACAGGACAGGTAGGAGATACAGGAAATGTGGGGAGAGGGAGTGGTGGTGACATGCACCAAAACAACATCAGGATCAGGAGTGGAACTTGTGACCAATGTGACAAGGACTGCAGCCTCTCTACATGGGACGCCTGCTCTGCCAGCTGAGCTATACCGGCACCCCACTTCAATTTGTTTTTGATGGTCCATAAGTAAGCGTAGTTTAAGAGTTTCTGATCAACCTGTTATGTTGATGACTGTTGCCCTCCAGCCACCCCTCACTTGCCTTTTTGTTCGATCAGGACATCAGAGAAATCAACAAATAAATGCATCAACTAGATTGTAGGAAATGAAAACAAGAGGGTTTGTTCGGTCCAGATCCACACCACTGATTATTGCTGAATATTACTTTGATAGCTGCCTGTCAAGTGGGGTCTTATTGGGTTGGGGGATTAGCTTGATTTAAGGTCCTGAGGTTAACAATGAGTCAGCTTTAAAATGTTAGGAAAGAGTGATTTTGATATGGATTTTTTTTATATATATAATTAGAATGTACAAAGAAACAACTGATCAATTATCATAGGATGTCATAATATCCTTAAAGCTCAAATGTCCTTTTTTGTCCATGATGTCTTAAAATGGAGTTCACGTGCATCCTGACTCAATTTTTTCTTATTGATGTGAAACAGGAACTTTCACTCATATAACACCATCTAAGCAGGTGTTACTGAAACAAGGTTCCACAGACTTATTATTATCATTGTTCGATAGATTATTATATAAATGGCTCTGGAAACATTGCTGAGTGATTTGACAGGATGTCACCAGCATAGGTTGTTGATTATTAACTTAAACGATATTATGAAAGGTTATACCTGCTGCACTTTTGTTGTCTATAAACATTGATGTTTACCTGCATTACTAGTCTACTAAACATGTAGTGAGCAGAGAGTCAAGAGTAAACCTGTGTGAAAGACAGTAGTACTGTATCTATTTCACAAAGACGTCATAAGGAGGCAGAGTAGAGGCTGAGAAAAGGCCTTAGGCAGCTTGACTCAGTTTTCATGGAAAAATCAGTGCGGGGTATTTTGATGAATGAAATCCTTAATGAGATCCAGCCCCCCCCCCCCCCTTCAAATCAATACTTATCACTTTCCCCTCCGCTGACAACTACAGTACTGTTCACTACAGAGATCCTCATGAGAGCAATTAGACGCTCCACCTGCTGTAAGCGTGGACCCTCTCTCTCTCTCTCTCTCTCTCTCTCTCTCTCACACACACACACACACACACCCAGTTACATGTTTATTCAGGAGGTCACTACAAATATCAGTTTTTCTTATTGTTTGTTATTTCCTGTTCAGAAAAGACATTTTCAGCTCAGAGATGGAAGGAGGAATAGATAGAATTACAATCTCTGTACATGGAAAATAATAATAAAGAAATCTCTCTTTGATCTCTGTGAGTAGAGGAAGGTCTGATAGCTACAATTGTCATGGTAATGACCAGAAAATACAGATGTAACTCAAATGAGTTGCATAAATCAGTGTCTCCTTTCTCCTGTACAGAAGTCTTTTAAAAACGTTTTTTAATAAATGTTAATGAATTAATAAAGGTTATTATATTATCTGATAACCTAATTTTCTCCTGCACTAAACAGACCCTTTCAAAACCAAAAACATTTGTAGAGAGCTGAAATAAGGAGGAAACTTAAAAAATCAAGGAAACTTTTTTTAAGATGCCATAAAAAAGTTACATTTAGGTTAAAAAATCCTTGAATGATTTTTTAAAGTTAAACTTTCATTTTTAGGATCATCAATGACTTTCTCATGAGGTCAAGATTCCCCCTCATCTCCCCTCAGTTATCCAAAGAGGTTTTCAATAAATCAGCAGTACAATCCTTTAGGCCTGTAACTGACTCCGTGTTGTTTACTCAGAGCACAAGACTGTGCTTGAGGTGTAAACTTCTCATCCATGTGGCAGCCCAGCTCTAAGGTTTACAGCTGAGCCAGACAGACGCTGCAGAGAAATCCATCCTAACAACACAACACTTCCTCTCATTAGCGGCTGAAATATCAGCGTCAGTTGGGGTTGTAGGAGACTAGATAAGAACATTTTACAGTTTCTCCATGTTCATAGTGACATTTCTTTACATATCTTACACAGTATAATTGCCTACAAGTTCCACAGGAGACACACTGTTGGCTGTGTTTTATAATAGTTAGCATTTAGCATTTTGTGGCTACATAGAGAAAAAACTAGTTTTATAACAGCTTTAAACTTTTGTAACTTTTAAACTGATTGTACACATTTAGCAATACAACTTTTAAATATCTTAACTCTTTAGATTGAATACAGTTTATATAAAGTATTAAGAGGTTATAAAGAGATACATCAAGCTATAAACACAAGTTAGTATAGATAACTACCACCTCCACCTCTACCTCCTCACTACCCTAAACCCCTGCCCCTCCCCAGACCTGCACACCATGCACCCCCTTATGTAATCATAATTCAATCAGGTAACCTCAGTGAGCTCAAGGTCTCTTTTGCAAGATAGTTCTGGGCTCAGCAGAGAGAAAGAATAGATAACACAATATATATTCTATATATCTATACACAATTACAAAGTACAAATCCATAACGAGACATCATTATGTCAATGTAGATTTTAAATAAAAGATTTACAATCCACCAGTGGAACTGTAGCTTCTTTCTTCTTTCTTTTGAGGACCAGTCCCCATATTCAAATGGTGCAGTAATGAGTATGATAATGACTCTCAGTATGAAGCATAAAGCACAATGCTTAACTGCACCAGGTTGATTTAAGGGAAAGTGAACAGCATGAGAAAAAGGATTAATACAAAGTCACACACAGGGAGGCTGACTGTTCAATCAATTTCCAATCTCAAAGAAACATTTTGCTCGAATAAAAATGTTAATTTGTCCCTCATATGGTTCCATAACCCAACTCAGTTTATTTTGTACGTCGTGTGCTTAAAGGACTGTAGACTGGTGAGTCTCTGACAGCCATGGAAGACAAGAATAGTCGTTGTTGCAATACTTTTAAATTATAAAATGACAGGGTTGTTTTCTTTCCACTGGGCCTGCAGTGAGACGTTATTTTTACTACCAGTCAATCCGCTGCTTTTATCTTCATTTACCATTCATTGATTTAAAAAGAATGAAAAACTACCATTATATATTCCTCGCTTCCTCTTCAGATGTCAAATGTTTCCAGTGATTTGCTGGACCAACAAATACAAACTGTGAAGGTGTAAAGTTTGTAATAACAGAAATTAGGGGTGTAACGGTACACAAAAATTTTGGTTCGGTACGGGTCCAAGTTTTGAAGCTTCGGTTCGGTACATTTTCGGTACAGTAAAGGGACCTGATGCAACACTTTTTTTTCTTTATTAGGAACATTTAGAATTTCCCTTTTACACATTGGGCTAAGTGCAGCATCGACAGTTCAGACTTGTACACCTGCTCAGGTTACTTTTTAATAACATTTTAAATTAAACATTGTAAAAAAAAAAATAAATAAACTCATGCTGCATCCTTCAACCAAAAGAGTCTCCAATAAATAAAAGATATGAATGAAATAAAGTATTTTAGAATGAAATGAATGAATTAATATAGCCTATATATGTAACATTTTTAATTTTTAATTACAGTGACACCTTTTAGTTTATGAAGGCAACAGTTTTTTGAATGCCCTTTGAGCACATAATAAACCTAATCACATCTGGGACAGTATAGTTTCATCGCAGAACTATTAATATTTCCCTCTGTCGATATAAGAACTTTAATGGCATTTGTTGTGGCTTTGGCCCGTTCAGAATTACTAGCAAAAGGCTGTCTGTTGGGGAGGGAGGGTGTTCATTCTATCAAGCTGCAGGTTATGCTCCCACACAGAAGTGTCTCCCCCTCCCCTTTCATGCAGCAGCGCTGCTGGAGCGGGATCATCGCTGAAAATGAAAACGAAACTTAAGAGTCAGTCCGTAAAAAGAACTCCATCCCGGTTAAAAGCAACTGTCCAAACCGACAGGGCTCGAGGAACTAGTAATCTGCACAGTTTATGTTTGAACTTTTTTTACAAGTTACTAACTAAAAGTTGTGTCCCATATCCGCGGCCGCAGCCTTCCTTCACACTGAGGTGTGCTTCCGCTTTACGGTCCGTGTGGGAACACAGATGAAAGCACTTCTGTTCTGCGTGTACCGAAACGGTCTGGTCCGCGTACGTGTACCTTTACACCCCTAACAGAAATTGAAATAAAGAACAATTCCTTAAATTAAAGTTGTTGAAACAAACAAATGTTCAGCATATAGTCTGAAAAACTCTACTAATTCAGTTGCAGGCTTAGCTAAGTGGTTAGAGCCTGTACTCCATACACAGAGGCTACAGTCCTCTACAAAGCAACACCCAGGCTGGACTCCGACCCTTGACCCTTGACCCTTGTATCATCCTTCACTCTCTCTCCCAATATATCCTTTCTCTCTTCAGCTGTCGTCATCAATGAAACTACCAAAGAAAAACCTAAAAACTGATTTATGGACCTTTAATAAAAAAAACCATTGTTCTCAGTTTTGTTAGAATTAGACCATGAGCTTCCTAAATAATGAGAGTATTAACCTTTTATCTTGAATAAAATAAAATAGTTGCAGTAATAAATTGGTCTTTCCTTCCATTAAAGTCAAACGTATGTTGCTCTATAGTCACTCTGCACTTTTGATCAATGATCATGGAAGCATCTTAGATTTTAAAGTTAAATGTTAGATTAAAAGGATTTGAACTCTAAGTCAGGAATACAGACTGATACTCTTTAGTTGGATTGTCAGTGCCTGTTGGAGCAGCAGCAATGAGAAAGTTGTCATCAGAAGTGGGCTGTCGCTCTGATATTTATAGAGCTGATTTAGCCGAAGACGTCTACAAGGAGTGTTTGTCCTCTCCGCTGCTCAGGGAGACCTTAACTGTAATACTTTGATTCATTGCTGCTTTACAAGCTCTACTGGGCTACAGTGTCACCATACAGGCTGACTATGGCTGCTCCAGTATTGCAAAAATCATAATCATAAAAGATTATGTTAATAGATATAGGTAGAGGTTATTAAACATGATAGTCATTGATTTTACAACATCTGGATCACATGCTTCAAGGTTTCCCCTAGGTTTACAGTTTTTGTTGGGGGGGGGCACACGCCGATACAAACACTTGAAGGAATCTTGGTGTTCATGGGTTTCTTTTAAAAGTTTTTAAAACTTTTGAAACCTTTACCACACATGACAAAACGAGGGCAACACAGTATGTGGCACAGTAATGTTTGATCTCGATTATCTTTTTTTCATGTTCGTGGGAAAGTCAAAATCGAACATGAAATTGAAACTGGATAAGTGCCCAGCTCTAGTGCGGACACAGGAAGACTGTTAGATTTGCTCTCTGATTGGGAGTTTTTTTTATTTACTGTAATTTTTTGCATATAATTAATATCATTTATTCAACAATGTGAAATGAGTCTAAAACCAAAATTTCTAATACAAACAAAATGTATTAAATTAAATGAAGTAAAGTTTATATAGTAACAAGGCATTAGTTTTTTTTTCAGATTTTGTAGAGAAATAGAACAAGCTCATGGAATAAACTTACTCTCTTGACATAGGGAAGCAGGCCGCCCCTCCCTGAATCTTCCACATGCTCCTTCATTAAAGCCGAAAGCTTACGCAGAGTCCAGCTCATTCAGCTTGAAATGATTCTGCAGTGAGATCAATGAACGGGAGCAGAGTGCAGGAAATCACTTTAACTTAACTCAGTTCTGCTTCCGGGGTCAAATAACAAAAGCCTCTCCTGTGACCGTCGCTATCATTTCTACATAAACTGAAAGTTGGCATATTGGAATAAGGATTTATTCCAGCATGTGTGGACTGTTTCTCATGAGGATTTTGATGATGGTTCAGATTCTTAAACGATTGCCCAGGAAAGTGCATTGAATTGCGATATTTGCAGGGGGAGCCATTCCTTCTTTAGTGCTGTATTGATTTTGCCATTTGAAAGTCTGTTTGTAATCCTGCAGAGAACACAGGAAGTTTGTTTGAAGGGCTCTCACTGCTGCTTGTTAATGCCTGTCAGCGAAGACACTCATCATTTTTAATGCTGTTTGTTTCTAAATACAGAAGCTGTTGAAGTTTGTTTTGATCATTTTACATGCATCATAATACAGATGAGTTGTTTGAATTTTAATGACCTGTAAGCTCTGGACATTATGAGCGGATCACTACCTCTTAAGACAGAACTGCTTTGAGTAGTGGGCTACGTTTTCATGGTAAATTGGAGCAATGAACAGAACTGTAGGCTGTTATTTGGTTTTACCTTAAAGGGAATACAACTACTGATTCAAGTGTGAAATTAGAAATCTGACCTGCTTCACCAACTTAACATATTCTAACTTGATTGAACAGATAACAGCCCAACATGACATGAGATAGCCGATGATGATATGAGTGTGTCTTCACAATTAACCAGCAAAATGTTCAACAAGTAAAAAAAAACCATTTAAAAAAAACTGTTCTAACCATGGCAGAAAATACATTTTTGTATACACCGCAGGTCACACACTGATGGCAGAGACTGCTATGCAAAGTGTCAGACTCAGTGTTAACTAATCCCATTCATACACATTCACACACCGCTGAGGCAGCAGCGTTTTGGGGTTCAGTGTCTCGCCCAAGAACACTTCAGAGCTGGGGATGGAAACACCACTGAGCCACAGCCACCCCCCAGCTTTGTACAACTTCATTACAGTGCAATAAGGAACATTGAACATTTTTATAAACCCAGACCATAACACATCTTTTAATCAATATTAAACAATTTCTGATAACCATAAAGACTCAATTTTGTTAAATAATTACCCTAGCCAAGACCACAAATGTTAAGGTTAATCAAGATTATAATAGCTGACAAGGAAAGTATTCATGTCTGGGGAAAAATGTCCAACTTGTAGAAAAGTAATTTGATGCCAGTGTATTAGGAGGTCGATCATCCTTTTCTATCCCTTAACATTTTTCTGCTGTCAATATGATCCCATGATTCCCAGCATAGTCCCCCAATGTTTACAACGATGTGATGTCTCACCTGTCCCTGCATGACCCTGCTAGCCCTTTACTCCAGAGGCGTCACTTTGATTTACAGACCCACCAGCTGCAGGATGAGCACAGTCAGTAGAAGCTAATGGAGTGGAAATGCTGAGAGAGCAGTGGGAATCTGAATGAGGCAGTATTTCTTTAAATGTGCAGTCTGTCGAAAAAGAATAAAACAAGTGTGTTCCTTTTGCTCTGTCTGTCAGGCTGTGGGCATGACGGGAGAATCTTTTCTTTTTTATTACAGCAAACGTATGTCCTGTTTTCTCCTGTGGATTAGCTCTGACACAGCAGTGCTATATGTGTTTTATTTTCTCTCTAGGAGGCAGACAGCTGGGAAATCATTGAGGGGCTGAAAATCGGTCAAAGCAACGTCCAAAGGCCTGATAAGCACGAGGGGTTTATGTTGAAGAAGCGGAAATGGCCCCTGAAAGGCTGGCACAAGGTATGATACACGGGCTAAGTGATTCACATAAGCTTTTGTTGCTGTAAAGACATTTCAAACACACCTGCACCCTGAATGTTAAACAGTTTTCTGTCTAGTAAAGTGCTGTTAGTTGAAAGAAATACTCTTTTTTATACACTTTGCTTTACCCTCTTTTGGCCTCTTTACAAGCATACCAGATATTTCCTTTGAAGTCTACATTTCCACTTTAGTTCCAGTGGAAACCAGTTGTTAGCATAAAACCACTGATCAGACAGAACAAATGCCCTACAGCTTTACTGATACATTAAAGTGCAAAACAGAAACAATATAGAATGTCTACTCGCTCCTGTTATTTAACAAAGATGTGATTTTTCTGTCTGTTCTCTCTTCAGCGTTTTTTCGTTCTGGACAATGGTATCCTGAAGTACTCAAAGTCTCCCATTGATGTAAGTAACTCTGACTGTATCCACAGGCACAAACAGGGCAGCCAGGCCTGACATCTGCTCGGCTCGGCAATGAGTCAGCAGAAACATCTGCAACACTGGTCAGGATGCTCTGTGTTTTCTTTTCAGCACGCCATGTCACTTTGCAGCAGAGCCGACATTTTTACACACAAAACAGAAAAATGTAACATGTGACTGTGAAGACAGTAAAGACAAACTGTGGGCTCAAAGATTCTGTCCTTAGACCCCCATCAAGCTCGTCTGCAGTACCAAATGTGAAGTGCTGGAAATAATCTCCAGCTCTCAGTGATTTTATTCATTTTCTAATTTTCATTGTTTGAAAAGTGAAATTCTGATTTGGAAAAAAGTAAACATGTACAATCCAGTGAAGGGGAAATGCCAGAAAAATCCTTAAAAAAAAAATCACAAAGCCATAAGCCATGTTTCTGTCGTCAAATAAAAGACAGCAGAGACCCTGAAGCGAGGCTGCTCGAATCAGAGAATGATTTTCATTTCCACTTGAATACACAACTTTAAACCATGCTTTCCAATAGTTTTCTAACCTGACATACATTCCTATCAGATGAGCTGAAGCATTGTTTTCAACACTATCAGCCATCTCCAAATGTGTTCCTTTTAAACTCCATGATAGTCCTTAATTTCAATCATATACAAGTGGATAATGTAACAATACTTTATTATGTTTATTTTTCATTCCTTATACGCTTGTGTTTTTAACTGTAGCTACCTTTACAATTGTGTTCTGATGGAATCATCTGAACGTGTTATAACTTACTGGTTGTCAACATTACAGTGACTATACTTCAGTCAGGATCACTTTGTCAAGACAAAATACTTTGGTGCAATTTCTTTTACATGGCTCTGTTCTGGGATCTCCCTGCCCTTCCCGTGCATACAAGGAAAGCTTAAGGCAGGGAGAGAAGCAGCAAACCCAAACAGAGCAGGCATCAATGACAACAGCATCAAATTGATTAAGTCAGAACAGCATAAAAGGAGGAGCTGGGCTGGAGGAGGGTTGCAAACGCGGCCTGCAGAGGGAGCAGCGAAAGAGTAGGCAGGCTAAAGCAGTTTAAATAAGGCGGCATAAGTTCTATTTGGCCAATAGGATGCTTTGAAGCAAATCAAATGGCCATCAGCTGATGAGGCTTGTGTGAGATCAGCTGTTACCAAAAACTCTGGCATGATAGTAGAGCGTGAACCCGTGGCCTGCCTGAACTAACGCTGCGCTCAATTTGTGATCACACTGTTTTTTTATCTTAACGTTGTATTAATTTTTCATCAATTTATAAATATGTTGTAAATTAATCGAGAAACTCAACAATATTTACAAGTACACACTGATAACTGCAGAAGTGGCCTGTAGCATACTAGCTCTGGTTGGGAAGACATGACCTGAACAATTTATGGATTATCATTACAGTTTTTGTTCAAATGTAGGGGGACCGAAACTCCATCAGTCAGTCATTTTTTTAGCTGTTTGGGTAAACGTGTTTTACTTGACAAAGGTCTAAAGACCACAACATGGTTTGGTCAGTATTTTAAAGGAAAGAGAAGTCTATTGTAAATGTCATTTTGGATACAAATGATATCCTATGATTTATGAAAGACTCAGCTGACTATAAACTGTGATTGTCTATGAATTGCATCAGATCCAAAAAGGCAAGCTACACGGTAGCATCGACGTCGGCCTCTCAGTCATGTCGATCAAGAAGAAGGCGCGTCGCATCGACCTCGACACTGAGGAGCACATCTATCACCTAAAGGTAACACAGAGGGGGAAAAAGGCAATGTGGTCTTCAAATCAACACTAAACAGCAGAGACAAGGTGATACATTTTGAATCTGTATGTCCTCTTCAGGTCAAATCTCAAGATATCTTTGATGCCTGGGTGTGCAAGTTGCGTCATCACCGGCTCTACCGACAGAACGAGATTGTGCGATCTCCTCGGGAGGCCACCATGCGAACGTTTCCTCCCCCGGCTGTGGAGTCCCCCCAACCTGCCCCGAGTGTTGCACGTGAAACAAAGGTGAGCCCTCCCATTCTCCCCCTCCCTTTAAAACAACTGCACTCTATACTACAACTTACCATACATCTATCTGAAGTATGGTCTCTATTTAGCAATTTGGTTAAAGTAATGCATGCAAGTAGTAAAAAATAGTCTAAGCCACTGGTGCTCAACTGGTTTAGCCTCAGGACCCACCACCAACTCCTTAAAGAGAAATCCAAATTTCTGTTTTCTTTTCCCCATCAAATGTATTGAATGAAAGATTGTGCAGTGTGGAACTCAGATGGTAAAAAACATGTGACAGAACAAAGAGATGGATCAAAACAAACAGGTTTATAAAGCACTTAATAGATTTTTTGGCACAATTATTTTTCCAGGCACACATTTGGGACCCACTGAAAACGGCTCTGCGACCCACTTTTGCGTCCCGACCCACTAAGCCATGTACCCAGAGCTTTAAGTAATTACTACTGGAGTCTTGTTTTGTCCAACCTACGGTTCAAAGTCTAAAGATATTTCATTTTTAATTTTACATAATAGAGGACAGCAGCAAAAACAAATCAATGTGCTGGAAAAAGACACTATTTGACATCTCTTCTGGTATTATGTACATTTTTAATTTTTTGAACTTATTAATAGTTAATGATCTTATCAGAGATCCACAGACCTTTGAGGTCACATCACAGATTTGATCGTCTTTTGGACTTTGCTTACCAGAGCAGTCATTTGACATGTTTCTTACTTCTAGTGTTAGTCAGGCTTTAGAGTATTCTCTGTGTGATCCCAGCAGAGTGCACTTACTTATTCAACGAGAGATTTACTCATTCTGTTTGTGGAGGAAACTGGGATGGATTTAAACATTATCTGCCAGAAGAGAGGAAGTAAAACTCATTCAGCTTCCACTGTAACATCAGGAAATCGTTTCATATAGAAAAGATTGTGCCCGTCATTGTGCTGCTGTGATCACGTCTTACTCTGTGTAATGTTCAATGTCCGCTTTGACAGTTTAATTTTTCTACAAAAAAAGCTATAGACAGCTTGTGTTAAAATCCCAGTTCACATGTATGTAAGCCACTTATTTAATAAATCTGCTTCAAACACTTCTTAGATTTTGTCACTTTTGCCCTGATGGGTTACCTGTATTATCAATGGTTGAATTAGTGGCAGTGAATGTGAACTTCCCAATGCAGTTACACTGATAGGATCTGTAATTGTATTCAGCTAATTGAGATACCTAGAGGTTTGATTATCAGGACTGTTACTAGTTTAGTTCAAGTCTCAATGCTCACAAGGACTGTGTGTAAATGTGAGGATGCAGCCGCTGCAGGCTCTCCTGACCTTCATGCACACTATTAAAGGTGATCAGTGGGATCTGGATTCAGAGCAGCTGGCTGTAGTCTGATGAGCTCTCCCAGAAGAAAAGCTTAAATGAGGGAGTCCAATCCCAGAGTCAGAATGAACCGTTGTTTCAGAGACTGAAGACTGTCAAGGTGTTTTTCAAATACCTAAAAAAGCTTTGGCATGGCAGGGGTTGTACTGTGCAAGATTGTTAAAGCAGACAAAAACATATTATTCTTAAAATGATGTTCTTCAACCTGCTGAATTTAAAAGGCAAGTTATTGAACTTCAGATACTTGCAGCTGTCAAGATGTAAGATGATTCATACTAAATGGAATCCATTTAAATACCAGGATGTCTTTGTTGCACAAGAGTCCTAAAATGTTCAGTCAGTTGATGGATTTTTTCTTTATAACGTTAACATTTTAGATTTTATAAACTGAAAGAAAAATTCCAAGTCTGGTGTATTCTACATATTTTCCTCGGAGTCCTTTTTGTCTGCAACCACTTTTGTAGACATAACATTTTCTCTAATGATCAAGACGCATCATCCATACATCATTTAGTTCTTACGTTTCTGCCCAAATCAAGAATATTCCATCTTTCATTAAGTGACTCAAAGAGCTATACTATGAACTGAAGCTCACAGGGGTGTGTCATACTACGGTAAACTCTTACTTTTGAATGTGTGGCCACAATAACCAATTCTCTGCGTTTGTTTGACCCTACAGCAAGCCAAGCCGAGCAGTTTGCCGTGCTGGGGGCAGCCGGCGGACCCCAGCAGCAGCAGCAACAACAGCCTTCCTGCCTCTTACAGTAACGGACAAAGCAAGGTGGCCGCCTGGCTGCAGGAGTCAGAGGAGATGGACAAGTGTGCAGAGGGTAAGTTCTGATATCAAATCTGATGAATCATGTTGCGTGCCTTTTGCTTAGTCCTCTGAACTGTTGGGGGGAACATTTTATGATCAACGTGTTGCAGATTAAACTAAATGTATTTGTGCTTGTGTGGGTTGTGAATTTAAATTTCAGAGCTTGCACGATGCCAGTCCAACCTGACCGAGCTGAGCCAGTTACTGCAGAATCTGGAGATTCTACAAAGGACACAGTCTGCGCCTAACTTCACAGAAATGCAGGTAGAAAAAAAAAACACAAACATACACACACAGGTACAGAGAGCAGCGGTAGCAGTTTAACTAGTGTTTTATTTCCAGGTTTGTGTGCGAGGAGCCTCAGGTAATGATGTAGGTGTGTGAATCTATGAAAAGGAACAGTCCATTATCATCCATCTCTCCCCCTATCCCTTTCCAAGTCCGGCACAGTCTATGCCAGTGAAGACTGTTTCGTCATGAGCCGGGGATCCGGCCGAAGATTTCTGCCTTTTAATAAGGCAGTTTTTTCTTACCACTGTAACTTTTGCTGCTTTGCTAAAGTGCTCATGATGGATAGGCCGGATCTTTGTAACATAGCAATAAGTAAGGTCTTTTACCTGCTTTTTGTAACATAACAATGAGTAAGGTCTTTTACCTGCTTTTTGTAATGTTAACAGACAAAGAGTAAGGTATTTTACCTGCTTCTTGTGAAGTGTCTCGCGATAACACTTGTTATGAGTTGACGCTATACAAATAAAAATTGATTGATTGATTGATTGATAAAGCCAGGAGGCACCATCATTATCTCTCTAGGCACACAGGATTCAGTCGGACACACAGAGCACCTGCAAGCTCTTTAAACTGATCTTTATCTTTTACATTTAAACTTGTTTTTTCGTCTAAGAGTCTTTGATAATAATGTTTCTCAAACCACAAACATTCTGTTGGCTCCAGTATTTTTTTTTGTTTGCGACTCATTCGTTAGGATGTCGTCCTTTTTTTTCCATTTCACTGTGATCAATCTGTGTGTTAACTTTTGCTTTAAATGCCATGTGCTCTGTCCTATTAACCATGCTTTGCATATTTGGATCCATGTATGCTGCAAAGACCAATTGTGTAGAATTGTCAAAGAAAGAAAAGCGCTTGAACAGAAGATGGAGAACAAAAAGTGTCGGCAAAGATGCAAAATTCCAGCTTCAGGTATCTCTGCCCTCCAGCACTAACAAACACACACACTCATGATTTTTGGGATTTCGTATTAGTGGATCGTGGTCACTCATAGACATATTCTGGTATCTATTCTTAAAGCGTTGAGCTACAAAGTGCGATAATGATAGCCAAACATTCAATAAATTAAACATAGAGCTAAATATTTTTTTTTTTACCTTTTTTATTAAAGTCCACTAAGGACATATCTATATCAATGTGTAGTGTATTTAACATTGTCTTTGACACTGATTTTAATCGAAAAAGTGTAGTTTTAATTCCACACTGGTAACTTTAACTTTATGTAAAATGGTCAGAGACCTTGATGTACGGTAACTAAGAAGTCACATGTTTGATTCCTGCATTAAGAATAAAGTCACCCTCACTGCTCTCTTTACTGGTTTTAATTGGGGATGTTGTTGTCGCACACATACATAGTAATTCAACATCGTTTTATGTTTTTGTCTGTCCCTGTCTTTTTCACTTCTGTGTGTGCTGTGTCATGGCATTAAGTTCCATCTCTTCTGATTTTACTTTACTTTGCAAATATGTCTGTGCGTCTTGCAAAAAGACTTAATGCGCTTTCATTCCATTTTCTTCTCCTCTTTTGAACAAACCCTTACTGTATGCTTAAAGGGAGTTTTAGCAAATGTTTCTTATTCCACAGAGTTAAACTAGTTTTCTGTAGTCTACCTTTGCGTTTCTAGATGTCAAACTAATGAAGCTTGGAAATCTCTTCAACAAAAACACGACATAGTAAGAGAAGATTAGAGTAAACTAGGCTTTACTAAAAGTTCTTGTTTTTCAAACCTGGTTGAGGTTGTCTGTCCCACTACACGTTATCATGTCTCTCAGCTGATCGACACTCTGTCCTCTGTGGTCACTGTCACTCTCTAGGTCCCTCAGTCTGCCAGCATGTCCCCTGTCCGCCTCCACTCATCCAACCCAAACCTCTGTGCCGAGCTGGTGGACTTCCAGCCCCCCGTCTCCCGACTGACAGACAGCGTAGAGTGCGCCAGTGATTACATTAAGCTTCAGGAGGAATTCTGCACCATTTCTCAGAAAGGTAGGCAGGCTGCATGCATGGCTGCATTAACATGGGATCATAAGTGGATATGTCATAGTGTTTATCATTTCATATGTATTTATGGTTTGTTTCACTGTCAATGCATAGCCTTTAAGATAAGATAATACTCTATTGATCCCCAGAGGGGAAATTCGGGTTATGAGTTATGATATCATTGCACTCAAAGTATGTGTAGAGATTGCTGATGTAAAGGAGAGAAATAAAACTGACTAAACAAACTGTCTCTGGTGATAAAATATCACACTTTAAAGACAGATGTTACCTGCCAGACTTGATCAAGTCCTTGATCAACAGTTATTAGCAACATTACGACCTTTTAGAGTGGTGTAGAAAATCTAAAATAAAAAAAACACCAGTTATTAAGTTACTCAGTTAGTTAGTTAGTTATTTTATCAGTGCAAAAAAACAATATTATGTATTAAATATAAACTTAAAATAATCTGGGATTTAAAAAAAGCCCTGAGGGCTGGTGAAAGAATCCACTTGACATTGAAATGAAAACGTCTTCAACTTTTGTCAAGCAATTCAAACTTGTTCGATCATCTTACAGCTTGAGAAATGATAAGCTGCTGTAACTGAGTGAAGCAATGCCCGTCATTTTCTTCTCTTTTCCTTTTTTCTCAATCGCTACAGTACATCTTTTATAAACTGACAGTATTTATTTATTTTTTTAAGTCAATTATTTAATTAATTTGAATAAGCTTATTTCCTGGGGTGCCAGCTAGCCTAGCGTATACGTTATGTGTATGAACAGAGGCTATAGTCCTCGTCCCAGCAGTCGTGGGTTTTGTATTGTAGTACCTTTTTAATGGAGTAGGTAGAGGTTTGACTTTCTGTTAAACAAAACCAACATCCTCAGAATTAAAGAAGGTTAAAGTACTTTTCCTGTTTTTAAGACACTCTTATATTTGCTGTTTAAATGCAATGAGCAGGTTTAAAGCTCCTGTGGGTTGTGTCCATTTAATGAATCATCTCTCAGATATTGTTGTTTGCTTTTGTAGTTCATAAAAGGCATTGGTATTGATTTTCATTATGTTTCATAACAACCTAAAAAACACAACTCATAGGAGCTTTAAAATATTCCCTCTGAAAATACTAATGTGCATTAGTTGAAGCAGTTTTCTGCAATCTGTATTCCAAGAGTGGAATGCAGATTTTGAATTCATGGTTTGCAGCAAAGTATCCAATAAAACCTTCAATGTGTGGTGTAAAGCAAACTGTCTCTGTTTCTGTTTCTGTGCAGTCCACTCCCTGCTGAAGTCGGCCTTCAACACAGTGGCCATAGAGAAAGAAAAGATCAAACAGATTCTGTCGGACCAGGAGCATACAGACCCGTCAGCCCAGATCAACTCTCTCAGGAAGTCTCTGTCACAGGTAATGAGCAGCCCTCACCTTTTACCCATGATGCATCATTCCTGCTGCTGGGGATGGTCAATCTGAGCTGTTTGTCAGATATATTGGGCTACATTGGATTTGAGATGATAAATATGGTGTTTTATTAGGATGTAATTACCAGTAATGATGTGGACATTAGTTTGATAATTAGTTCAGTATATTTGGGTGTGTTTAAAGTCAAAGTGATGTTTTAGTTGTCATGTTGTAAGATCTGCTCATGATGACGGGCTGTCAGATAAACCACACAGGCTGTCTTTAATGCCAAGCAGTCATACTAATCCCAATGAAAACATGATGTGTGGAGACGAGAGCGCAGGCAAGTGAGGACTCAAAGTTCAATCATCGTTTCCTGTATTAATTGGTTTAGAGTGAAATGTGCTGTGCTGTTCATTAACTCTGCTCCTTAGGGCTGTCTCTCTCCTCCAGTGATTTAATTGGACGGTTCCTCTGCTAACAGTTGACATAATTTCAGTCAGATGTTTCTGCTGCTTTATCTCTGCTTTGTTCCTAATTGGCGGCTTGTGTGACAATGTTGTGGTAGGCTTGCGGTCAGGCTTCTATGGCGGGGCTCATGAGGGACGCTGATAGGCTGGAGTAATTGTTGTTGAAGCAACAGCTGCTCATGTCGACTATTTTAATCTACATTGTGATAACAGTCTTTGTTTCTGTCTTTTTTCCTTTTTATGTTGTTTTTAATGTATGCATTAAATTAACCTAGGTATAATATACATTTTATATAAACAACAGATCTCCTGACTTCCTGATGTTGTTGGAGTTCATAATGACAAACTAACACAGAATCATCAAGTCTGAAGACCGTCTTGAGTCTTAAAGCTCATTGATTGTTTCGGTTATAATTTGTTTTGGCAGCAGCAGGCAGCTGCATCCCAAATTACTCAATAATGCTGTTTTACCTTTTTGATATTCTACAATTCATTTAGCAGATGCTTTTATCCAAAGCGACGTACATCAGAGAGTAAGTACAACACAAGCAAGGATTTAGAAAAAAGGGAACAATGTCAGTAAGAGCAAACGATCAGCTTTGAGTCTGATTGGACACACAGGTGCTGACAGGAAGTGACCAGAGGCAAAGCACAACATTGAGGGCAGTTCTTGAGAGCTCTAATCAGTATAGAAAAAAAACTTATAAGTCGTCATTATCAAACAAAAACCATCGTCATTACCATCATCATCATCAATAATATGGAGACCATCATCATTAAGTTAGTAGGTATTCATGAAAGAGCTGGGTCTTTAGCTTTTTCTTAAAGGTGCAGAGGGACTCTGCAGATCCAATGGAGTTTGGAAGTTCATTCCACCACCGGGGGGCGACAGAGGAGAAGAGTCTAGTCAGAGACTTAGGACCGTGTTGTGAAGGTTGGATCAGACGCCTTTCATTGGCAGAGCGTAGTGGGCGGGAGGGAGTGTAGACCTGGATGAAAGAGTTAAAGTAAGGAGGAGCTGTTTTTGTCGCTGTTTTGTAAACGAGCAGCAGAGTTTTAAATTTGATGCGAGCAGTAACTGGGAGCCAGTGTAAGGAGATGAACAGCGGAGTGACATGTGCTCTTTTAGGAAGGTTGAAGACCAGTCGTGCTGCTGCATTTTGTATCATTTGCAGAGGTTTGATAGTGCATGTAGGAAGACCTGCCAGTAGAGAGTAGCAATAGTCAATGCGTGATATCACAAGAACCTGTACCAGGAGCTATGTAGCATAACAAAGAGGCCAAAAACAGTTAAAACTGTGGTTATCAAACTTTTTCTGGTAGGATTTTGGCTTGGTACCTGTTTGGCCAATCAGATTTCAAGGGGGCCCAGGCCACTCATTTCGCCTAGTCACCATGGTAATACTGTCATGACCCCACGCCCCTCGCTGTGGGGACACACCCCACAGTTTGAGAAGCACAAACCTCTTAAACACTGAGCTGTTGAACCTACTAAGATATGAAAAAATAAAAAAACATATTTTATTATTTAGGCCCTGTCCCAAAACGCTGAACTTCGAACTCGACTGAACCGCATCCACTCTGAATCTGTCCTGACTGAACAAGTCGTCAGTGTGAACATCATCTCCACGCCTGATGAGGTAGGTCACTATGTGGTCAATGTTCTTACTGGCAAAACTCATTCTTGAATCTTATATTGATAAAACATCAAGGCTTCAGAGGCTGGCCAGTTTAAGTGTTTGTCAACTGTGTTATTGATTCCTGTCCTTAAATATTCATGATCTTAGCAGTACGCTGTGACAGGTAGGTTTAAAGAATCATTATTCTATGCAGAACCTGTCATCAAGGTTAATGGAAAAAGGAACTAATCAGAAATGGATGGGAGCCTGCCCTCTGGCAAGGATTCACATGCTGCTTAATCGTCTCTGTGTTGTCTTCTGTTGCTGTTTGTGTTTGTTCAGGGCTGTTTTGGTTCTTAAACCTGTCATCATAGAAGTGAAGGAGCCGTGAACATCTCGTGTGTTTTCATGTGTTTGCCTGCAGGAAGGGGAACAGATGGGGATCCCTCTGACTCAGCAGGCCTCTAATGAGAGCCGACTCTCCATGTCGGAGTCTGTCTCTGAGTTCTTTGATGCCCAGGAAGTGCTTCTGTCAGCCAGCTCGTCAGAGAATGAGGTACAACAGAGGGCATTCGAGAAGCAGCATTTTAAAAGACATGACGGCAGTTTGGAGCCTGAGGAGGAGGGCCGTGGAGGAAGAGGATAAAGGATGGAGGGGGGTTAAACAAGCCCTGCTGCTGGGAAGCTAGATAAAACATCACTGTGATGGCTGTGTGTGGAGCTGCAGTCGGCAATTAATGAGGGTAGCATGACGAGCAGAGATAGCGTATAACGGAAACTCAAACACAGTCGAGCAAACAGGATGGTGTCTTTTCAAACTGCCCAAAGGCTCAAAAGTGCAAAACACTCTCCCTCTGCTCACATTTTTGATTTGTAGCTTGAAGCCTGGTTAATGTGGCACTTTGGTGCATCACTTGAAATAATCACTCCATCCTTCTTCATTTTTAGCTTCTGTGAACATCCAGATGCTCCTGAGAGAACACACATAGATGTGGTCTCTCAGGAGCCATCAAGCATTGTAGCTCCTCTGGCATGCATTCAGGCCTGTTGCAGGATTACTCACAGAGGAAATTCATCAAGCACCTGTGCTCTCGCTCCAACAGCAGGTCTATTCAGACCTGTGTCACACCGTATGCTCAACACTTCACCAGAAGCAGGCTACTGTAACAAAGCCAGTGCAGCGGGGTGCTACAATATGCTCCTCTTTGAAGGCGGCAATGGCCTAATTGTGTTTGCTAAATATAAAGTATGAAAATGCTGCAGTGTCTCGTCTTGTGATTACTGAAGTGGGACAGATAGCAGACCGATGCTGCAGTTTGTTAGCCACTGGCAAACTGCTGAGACTGTGTGTGTGTGTGTGTGTGAGATTCTGATCAGCATTTGTGTTCTGTACCTGTCCCCCTCACAGGGCTCAGACGATGAGTCATACGTCAGCGATGTGAGCGATAACATTTCCGAGGACAACGCCAGCGTGACCGATAACGTCTCCAGACAAAGTAGGTCCAATTCTGCACCATCGCGAATCAGGCATCCATAGTTCCCTTTTATGAAAGGAGGGGGAAATTAATAAAGCGGGGAGATCCCACTCAGTGGAGGCCTCTTCTATTTTTTATTTTTTTTTGATTCTCTTTTTATTGAATGTTTTTTTTTAAATTAAAACAGAAACAGGCAATGGGAAAAAAAGATACAAGGAAAAACTCTAAACATAAATTATTCAGAGGTTATATGTTCCCAAGCCTGCCTGCAAGTTACCACTCACCCACCCCCCCCCCCCCACCCCCACCCCACCCCACGCATGTTCCCAGTTACGTACATACATATATCCACACAAACCTATACATACATACATATCAATCAATAATAATTGATTAGTAAAAATAATAAATGAAATTAATTAAAAAATTTAAAAAAATGAAGAATACAATTCATGCATCCATGTTATCCTAAAATATTTTCATGTTGTCAGAAATAGACTAGGAACTGACAAGCCCCTTATTGGTGCCATAGATAACAGGACCACATCCAAAATATTCACAATTATTGAAAAGGGTTGGTCTGGTG
This sequence comes from Labrus mixtus, assembly GCF_963584025.1. Lineage (NCBI taxonomy): Eukaryota > Metazoa > Chordata > Actinopteri > Labriformes > Labridae > Labrus > Labrus mixtus. The sequence continues at coordinate 26,918,353 of NC_083624.1, forward strand.
TAAACCTCCTTGTGACTTGATATGTTGTCAATGTTCCACATTTTAAAGAGCGATTGATTTACCTGTATACATTTTTAGTAAGAGTATTTTATAAATTCCTGCCTGTTTATATATGTCTCTAAATACTTACACATACACATATATATATATACATGCACTTACTCACATACATATACCCATCCTCACACATACATGAATACACATACTCAAAGTGCACATATACAGTATATACATACATACGCAAGTGCCGACCATATACATACATTATTATTATAATATTCCCCTTTTCTTTTTTTTCTTCTTCTATTTTGCTTTTTCTTTCTTTCTTTCTTTCTTTCTATTTTATTTTATTTTTCCCATTTGTGACTCAAGAACAGTTGTTTAATCACAGATCAGAGTCATTACCGAGTCATATCATAAAAGAGAGAAAAGGGCCCCAGATTATGTCATATTTGTGCACAGTGTCTATGTTGCTGTATATGACTTTTTCCAGTTTGGCTATTTTTCCAAGTGCATGACACCAGTCTAGGGTGGTGGGAGCTGAAACGTCTTTCCATCTACAGTATATTAGCTTTTTAGCGACTGCAAAAGCTGTAGCCAGCCACTTGCTGTTAGTTTGAGATTCAAGTCTGGAAATTACACCAAGCAGGCAAACTGCAGGGACTGGGTCTATTTGCTTACTTATTAGTTCACTTACTTTTTGACATACCTCCACCCAGAAGCTCTTAATTTTTATACAATCCCAGACCATGTGTAGGTAGGTCCCTGTCTCAGATGAACATTTCCAGCAGGTGCCTGTCTGTCTGAGGCCTACTCTATGTAACTTACTAGGGGTCCAGTGGTATCGGTGCACGGTTTTGAGTTGTGTTAATTTCAGTGAAACGGAGGCCTCTTCTAAAACATCCACACAGACACAAACACACACACACAGAGACACAGACACACACACACACACACACACACACACACACACACACACACACACACACACACACACACACACACACACACCAGTATGGTCCTAGCAGGCTCATTTATCAGAGTGGCAGAGGCAGTTGACTTTGCAGGGTCACTCTGTGCCAAGGGCTTCACTTAAACTTTATGAAAGCTATCTGTGGAAAGAGGGATGGGATCTCCCTCCTCCATCTTTGTCACACACCAAACAGAAGTACCTCATAGTAACAAAACAATAATCCTACAGTCTGAAATCTGCAGTTCTAAACAGAACTGAGATTGATGTTATTTTAAGGTGTTTGAAATAAGCACTTTTAACATGAAATGGGCATACTCATACAGTTTTTTTATAAAGATTTCAAGATTTTGTGTCATGTTCAACTACAGGCGTTCATATTTTAATGGTCTACAGCATGAAAAAGTCCTCGGATGAGCTGCTGTTGCAACCTTCTGTATGTTAATTTGTAAATTATAATTTCTAAATTGACACAATATTTTCTATAGGTTTGAAATGCTGGATGTCAATTCAAATCTAAACAATAACATCATGCATAAAGTTATGTATTATTTGCAGGAGCATATAAAGGTAGAAAATGTAAATGAAAGAAAGTACAAATATAGTAAATACACTACATTTTTTATGTTCCTTCGTCATTTCAGCAAATTTGACAAAGTGAACCGTAAAGCCTCTGAGTGATGGGTCATTAGATGGTTGAGGCTGATCTTTCCAGGCAGCATCTGCATACATTATACATTAAAAAATATAAAATTTAATCAAGAAACCCTGAATAATCAGGGCCATGAGCATGTTACAACTTTCAGCCTCCACTCACAGTATGACTCAGGGTTAAAATTAAAGACTTATTCTTTTAAGACTCTTTGTGGAGAGATATTTGAATGCCTCGGGCTTATAGCTGGAGAGGACAGATCCTCTGTAGTGATTGTCTCAAGGCTCTGAAATGACAAAATAAGCTTTTTCATCTCTTAAGAGTTTTATTGGAGAGGTCATCCTAATTAGACATTGTCTTTTTTGACAACTTGTATTGGCTTCTATTGTTTGTTTGTTTTTAATTCTTGCTCTGTTATTGTCTGTTAAAGGCAGAAACTAAAGAGTTGTTGGCGTTTTTTTCTCAATTAGATGTTTAAAAAGGTTGTCCTTAAAATATCAGAAGTCTGTACTAAGGTAGCAGCGTTGAACGTTTGTTTTTGTACAATCCACAGTGTGTTTGATTCAGTTTGATTGAATTTGCTGTCTCTCTAGAAAAATGAACAGTTTTTGTTTGAAGATCAGAATCAGAATCGGGGTTTATTGTACATTTACATTTACACATACAAGGAATTTGACTTGGTGTATTGGTGCTAAACAATTAACAAGGAAATAAAGCAGAACTAGCAACAACTTAAATAATACAATACATACATAAAACATAAAAAACACAAAAAGTACAAAAGGTGCAATGTAGGAGCTGTGCAGTGGACTATGAGAAAAAAAAGATTGGTAATGAGTAAAGATAACATTTGTGTCGCTCATTATTTCTGTAAAAAAATGTCTTGTTTGATTTAATGTCAGACACAAAATAAGTGATTTGTTGATTAACTGTTGAAACATCTTGTTACCTGGATTTTTTAAGAGCTCTAAAAGTAAAGGAAATCCACATTACTGTATTATGAAGGGCATTATTCTCACTTGGTCTGTGTCAGTCACAGATAGTGTTGTACCATAAATAGATGACTAATGAGGAGCTGTTTCTCTTCCCAGTGGCAAACGGAGACTTTGCTGGCAGTGCCTTCCGTAATGGGCGGCGCACCTGCCTGCCGGCTCCGTGTCCCGACATCACCAACATCAACCTCTGGAACATCCTCAGAAACAACATCGGCAAGGACCTGTCCAAAGTGTCCATGCCTGTGGAGCTCAACGAGCCCCTGAACACCCTGCAACGCATGTGTGAAGAGCTGGAGTACAGCGAGCTGCTGGACAAGGCCGCCGAGACCGAGGACCCGTTTGAACGCATGGTAATGACGTCACTAACGAGCTGTCACATCTCATGCTGATCAGCTGAGGTGTTGCATGTAGGCAGTGTTTGACCCTCTGTTGATCAAAACAATCTGATGTTTTGAAGGTAAGTTGCAGACTCTCAAGTGAGTCAACTTTCAGACACATTTTTTTTAGTTTATTTTAGTCAGTGACTAATTGACTAAATTAAATCAATAACAAATGAATAATATCTGACTCAATATAAAGGAGATTTTCGTCAGGAGACTATGACTATGACTAAATTAGAAAATGGTGTGCAGATTAACACTGGATGAGGTATATTAACAGACAGGATAGACATTAATAGTCTCACTCAGAGGCCGTGTCTGTGATGCTCCAGTGCAGCTGTCGACCTTGGATCCTCCTATTTTAATCCGTCTCTCCTCCTTTTGATGATGTCCAATGCATGCTAATGTTTGGCTTATTTGTGACAAAGCCGCCTACTAATATAAACCCCTTTAATCCTCTCTCTTTATGACTGCTGCTGCATGTTTTTGACTCTCTGGCAGGTTCTCGTCGCTGCTTTTGCCGTCTCAGGCTACTCCTCCACGTACTACAGAGCAGGAAGTAAGCCATTCAACCCGCTCCTCGGAGAGACTTATGAATGTATTCGGCAGGATAAGGGCTTCTGTTATTTCTCGGAACAGGTAAGTGAGCGCAGGCAGTATGTAAAGCACTCTAATCAGAAGTATTATCTTGGATATATATAATTATAAAATATGTGTGTGAGGTGCTTTGAAGGCTTTCTGCAGCTTATCTGTCAGACTGGACGGTGATGGATGTGTAAAACAGAGGGATTCAGACGGCTTGACTTGTGACTGCTCAGAAACGATCTCTACATGTAAACCCTCAAAGACTATATGTTCTTATCTTAGCTGTAGGCTGATTTTATTTTTTACAGTATTAGAGTCAAAGGTCACAAAAAAGTTCTGAGTTATTCACAATAAAAGCAAAGAAAAAGGTGACTTTATAAAAACGTTTGTGCAGCATAAAGCAACTGAACTTGGATTGTATTTTTTTTTTTCCACCAATAAGTAAAACTGCAGTATTGTATTTAGTTGGACTTTTCTATAACTGCCATAGGATCCAGTGCACCAGTGCGCTCCAGCATTTGATTTAGCCAAACAAATCCTGGCACAAAGAGTCTCATTTGCATTGAATTTGCACAGCTTCTCCTCCAGATTTAACTAAACCTTTCAAGGGTGCAGTCTTGAGTACTTTATAGTATACTAAAGTAAAGTTAGGACAATAACCTACCTTTAATAATTGATTATGCTGATTATTGTCTTTACAAACTGATTCATTGTTTGGTTATAATAAATCAAAAGATGGCGGAAAATAATCCCTACTGCCTTCTTGGGCCCAGAGATTTAAATAAAAGTCTGTTTTCTCTGAAAAAATATTCTATAAACTAGCCTATTAAAGAAAAGGGAAGATATTTATTTATTGTAAGAAAAGATGAATAAAATTGTGTGCCTGTTCACTAATCAGTGTTTAAACCACGGTGCGGCCTGTGTGTGAGACTGCATGGATGTAAATGATGTAGAAGTGTCAGCTGACTGAGGTTATTTGATCTGGTCTCAAAGGTGAGCCACCACCCGCCCGTCTCCGCCTGCCACTGTGAGTCAAAGAACTTCATCTTCTGGCAAGGTGGGTAACAAACCTCATCAGTGAGAGCTTTTGAAACAGAACCTTCCAGCCTCATTGAGCCTATTTCATTCAGTTTGACTGATTCTTGATATCTTTTTAAATCTTTGTTTTTTTTAGGAGAAATGCAAAGCGGTCACTTTCTGTACTTTGTCGTTCACTTTCAGTTCTTTTACTCTGATTTGCTTCACAGATATGAGATGGAAAAACAAGTTTTGGGGGAAATCGATGGAGATTTTGCCAATTGGGACCGTTAATCTCATGATTCCGAGGTAACTTTGATGCTTTCAGTTATTAAACCTAAAGCCAGGCATTCAATCACATGTTAGCAACTGGCCCTAATGCCTAATGCACGTCATATCACAGTTAATGTAATCATCTGGTTTGGCTTTGAAATAGCATTCTTTAGAAGTTGCAGGTCAAAAATACAGACATTTTTATAATGAAGCAAACTTTTTGTACAAGTTTGTAGACAATTTAAATTGATACCACACACCCACTCAACAGACAAATAAAACAGTAAATAAATCTACTCAGATGTCTTTGGTGATGCAGAAAGAAGACCTCTCAGATCAGTGGTTATTGTGTATTTCCAGGTTTGGAGATCACTATGAATGGAACAAAGTCACCACATGTGTCCACAACATCCTCAGTGGGCGACGGTGGATCGAACACTACGGGGAGATCACCATCAGAAACACCAAGAGCAGCGCCTGTCTATGCAAACTCACCTTCGTCAAGGTGGAACATTGACACCGCAATCGTTCTACCGTCATCACCTTGCTATGATTTCATGTGAAGTGTGCCTCTTTAGCAGGGGGGGGTAACCAGGATGCATTTGTCTTTCAGGGGAACTACTGGAGTTCTAATGTGAATGAGGTTCAAGGGTTTGTGATGGACCAAGAAGGGAAAGTGATCAACAGGCTCTTTGGGAAATGGCACGAGGGTCTTTACTGTGGGGTCCCCCCTTCTGCCAAATGCGTCTGGAGGCCGGGTAGGTCCTGGTTCTTCATCCACTGGAGGTTTGAGGGGACGTTTTTGGATAGTTCCCAGTAGTGGTACAACAGATTACGTTTGATGCCCCCTGGCCAAAGGGATCCACAAATCGATAGAAAATATATCAACACTGTGTGGTGCTAAACTGTACTACTGCCAAATCCCTGCTAAAGATTATACTTTAAAATATATTTTTTATTATACTTTTTTTGTGGACTTTCACATGAATACAGGTAGTAAAGTGTTGATTTTGATTTGTGTATAGTTTCTTTGTATCAAACGGTCTTTGACTTTTCTCTCTCTGTGTCTGTTTATCAAGCAGGTATCAACTGTCATCTGTAGTTGTAAACTCAGCTGAACAAACTCTGTTACAGAGCACTCTGTTCGCTCCAATAACTAAGATACAATCCTTTAACGCGTGTTACCTGGTTGTTGTTTTGTGTGACTCTCACGGGCTGCAGGTGCAGCCGGTGTGGAGCTACTCACATCTGCTTAATGAATGATGTGTGCATTATCAGAATCGGGGTTTATTGCCAAGTACATTTACACATACAAGGAATTTGACTTGGTGTATTGGTGCTAAACAATTAACAAGGAAATAAAGCAGAACTAGAAACAACTTAAATAATACAGTATAAGAAGATATTACAATATATAAAATAGAATTTAAAAATGTAAAATATAAAATAAAAAACAAAAAAATAAAAACATAAAATGTACAAAAGGTGTAATGTAGGAGCTGTGCAGTGGACTATGAGACAACATTATACATGTTGTCGTGGCTAGCTGAGGAGTAGAAGTGATATTGTAAAAATCATGTTCTTTTTGGCAGATCTAATCAATGTTGGCAGTGACAAAAATCAGATCATTTTCACTCAATATGTTGTCCTGACCCATGTCAGTGGATATGAAAGGAAGCCCAGTTAGAAATGTTGATGAATTGATTGTGAGATTTTCAGCTTTCTGTTCATGTGTCTTTCCTCTTCAGGCTCCATGCCCACAGACTACGAGCTGTACTACGGCTTCACCAGGTTTGCCATTGAACTGAATGAGCTCTGCCCCGATTTGAAAGATGTCCTGCCTCGTACAGATGCTCGATTCAGGCCCGATCAAAGGTACGGCATCACTAGCATGATGTGTGACCGATTTCTCACAAACAGGAGAGAAAATAAATGCAATAGTATTTCTGTCTCATTAATGTGGACTGATGTGTCCTGCTACTGATCTGGTGTTATCTGTGCTCTCTGTATGTTTTACAATCTAAAGTGATGTTTGGGTCACACAGGCACCTGGAGGAGGGGAACTTGGAGATAGCTTCATCAGAGAAGCAGCGTATTGAGGATCTGCAGAGAACCAGGAGGAAGTGGAAAGAGGAGAACGAGATCAAACAGGAGCCCCGCTTCTTCAAGTAAACAAGCCGACCAGTAGCTCAATGTGTAAAACTGTGACAGACAGACAGGAGCTGTATATTCATTCTTTAGATCCAATATGTGAAACAATGCTGACATTGGTCATTGCTGGTTTACATTATGGATTTCATGAAAACAAGTTTGGGATTACATTTTTAGGCATTACCAGCCCAAAGACATCTGCCTAATTATGACTTTGCTTTTCAGTGTATCAGTCACAAACTGTCTCTTCTGTGTCTTCTCCTCCAGGAAAGTTGTTGATTCCAATCACAGAGAGAGATGGGTCTCCAACAACACATACTGGGAGCTCCGCAAAAACCCTGGCTTCATCAATATGGAGCCTACAGCCAACCTGTGGTAACACACGGGGAACGCTGTGTCCGATATAACCGAAAAGAAAGCTGTTACCTATGCACAACAAGGTGTTTGGAGAAACATGTTAACGATCAAAGACGTCTGTGTGCATGGACCGCAGAGCTGACAGACGCTCTGACAGCCAGCAACACTTAGAGGTTTTGCGGCACTGCCACAAGGTCATCCATCCATGGAAACATCCTGAAGGGTCGCCTTCATTGTGCTTGTGGAAGCTGGGTTGTCAGGACAACAGTGGTACCACTCCTATGTAGATCTTCCTCAGCTCCTTTGACCTTTGATTATTTCCTTGCCTTAAAAAGACGCCGGAACAAGTCACACGATTTAGAGCTTTTTAGTTGAAGCCATTTGATTTCTGACAGCAGTTTGTGTTAGATTAGTCTCTAATGTAGACGTTTTGATTACCTACGATACAGTGCATGTTTAGAGAGCAGCTTTCACCGGCATTAAGCCACATTTACATTTATGTCATCAATTACTATAGAAGAAAAAAAAGAGATATTTTTTATAAAATATCCTCGACTCAGAATTGAGTGAAATAGCATCATGTGTATTAGCAGATTTTATTTATTTTTTGCCTTTTAATAATGTTGGATCTGAGATAGCAGTGCTCTCTCGGGGAAACCGCTCATTTCAAATTAATCTGGGCTGCAGTAGAGGAAGTGTCCAAACTGTCCACAGATTTAATTTTTTAAAGGGTTCTTTCAAAACGGAGCGCTCAGAGTCGATCGTGTGCTGGAAGGAGAACATGAAAATCCTATTCCAGTGGTTTGGACATGTGATGCAGGACACACCTACAACTGTTCAGATGTTTTTGTTTTTATTTTTAGACCATCAACACAGATCTGTCTCAGTGTCCAGCTTCTCCTCACCATGGAATGATGTGTAAATAGAGGAAGACCCTCAGCAGCCCTGCCGTACTGTCTAATTTTAAACATTGTTACATGAAACCCGCTCCTCTGACTCACATGGTTACATAAATACACACATGACTCTCTCCATATATAGTGGGCACACATCGAGTCTGAATGAATGTGGAGCAGAAAACTACTTTAGTGTCAGTGAAGAAGAGAAGTCTCTCAAACACTGGATGTAGTTGGGGGTCTAAGAAAAGATTGTGTAGTAAATTGTACAGCTTCAAAGTCCTGCTGAGACTCTGTCATGATTTTTCTTGACTTAACAGTAAAGCATGAGATAAACAGTCACATCCCATAAGTACAAGGCTGAACACATCATTATTTTAGGAATACCAGGAACTGAATCAATGGTTTTTACTTTGTCCAAATAATAATTTATTCCCCTCAGTGTCCAAAAGAGTTAAATTGTTTCTTTGCTCTGACAAATAACCAAAAATTGGACCATAAATTAAAGTGTAATAAAGAAAAGTAACATTTCTCACAGCTGTATAGAACTTTGGGTTATTAATGAGCTAAATTATTCCTTATAATCTTAACTGGAATACACTTCTTTTGATTGATAAATAACTGTTTAGTATGCCTGCACTCCCATGAGTCACTCAGCCATGATTATGCTGAGATTCCATTTTGAAACATGAGAGCCACCTACAGGTTGTAACCTGTAAATGCAGCTTCAGGACGCTGAAGGTTGTGCGTCATAAGAAATGTGAAAACCAAACCAGTTAGTGCAGTAAAAAACGAAACTGTACTGAAATGAAAATGAGTTTGATTCCTCAGAGACTTTACTGCTATAATCAGTTACATTTATGCATTTTGTGTATTTATTGCAAAGCTAATTAGCTTTAATGTTTTTTAACATCATGTGTCCCCACTTTATGTTACAGACTAACAAAACATAACCCCTAAAAACAACAACATGGTATCCTCCTCATTCAGTCAGGACTGCGGGGCGAGGACACCAGGGGAGAAAAACAGTGAATATAAATATTCATCTTGTGTGCACTGTTCATATGGTACTGTAGATTACAAACCAAAAAGATAGTAGTGCTTTGCATCCATACCCTTTTGTTTGTAATGTACTCTTGTTATTTTAACCCCACTCAATGCTACAAATCAGCATCCGTATCACTTGCTGTGCCTTAATGCATTTACTAATGCCTCACCAACACACACTGATAAGAACTCGTACACCACACATCATCAAGTCTCCACACGCCTACAGATGATAACTAGATCTAAAAAAATAAAAATAAAAAAAAAGAGTTCAGGATTTAACTGAGGATTTAATGTCTTGGCTTAACATTTTGAGGGAGACGTCTTTGACTTGAGAAGATAAAAAAAAAAGAGGTTTATTTGACAGTAAAATGCTTGCAGTGTGAAAGATGTTGTGCACTGCTCTGCTTCTCCAACATCACTGTAAATACAGCACACTTAGAAGATGGGCCACTACTACAAAATCTGGCTCCGATTCTCCCTCCTACATGAGTTTAACAAGAATCACAACAACTGCGTGTGGAGGTCGAGGCCAGGTTTTGTCAGTCAGTCTGTAGTAGTAGTAAAACACCTCCTCATGCTTTCTTCATCCATTGTTCTGCCTGCATGTCTAGACAACTTAGCCTGCCAATGAATGTTGCAGATGCCTTACAAAGAAAAAAAAAAGTTTTTGGTTTTCTCAATTGGACTCTCGTGTAGTTTTTTTTTGGTTTTGTTTCTCGGACTGACATGCATCACTAAGCACCGTGTCAGCTCAATTATTTCAGATCTTTTCCAAATGGAGACCTTCTAAAGTGCAATTTTAACAAAGTACATATCTTTCCATGAACACTGTACACTGCTGCTATATAGTGCTTGTTCTAATAAAACTGTAAAACTCTACTAATGACGAGTGTGTGGTTATTATGGAGAAGACGAGGCTCATAAATCAACAGCATGACATTTCCCTGTAAACAAGACTATCAAGAAAACTTTGTTATTTAATATCATTAAATTGGAAAGAGTCTTTATCTATCTCTGTCTGAAATCAAACTAAACATAGAAATCACACTTTTTCATCAAAGGGGGTTTAAGGGACTTTTGCAGACATAATTACAAATAACTAATAATTTACTGATATAAAGAATATTAATTTTTTTGTCCATCAAACATCTGATCAATGAACTCTATTATTGCTTTTTCACATCTTATTACTAGAAGATGCTTTAAAGAGGGAATGTTAGTTTAAATTAACGTGGTTTATTCCTCTGGCCGCACTAATAATGGACATTATACAACAGTCAGTTCCAAACAAGCAATCTGATTGGTCTAGAGGCATTCCATAAAGGTTGTTCGTAGATGACATCACGTCGTTATCATCAATAAAACCTGTACATTATTTTAACTCTAAACAGTTACAGCCGAACGTGTTTTTCTTTATCCGTCTTTTATTTTTCCCCTCTACTGTCTGCTTGTATAACTGAAATCAATATCACACGAGAGGGGGACATCAGCACTATCTGTGATTATCTTCACCCAATCACAGCAGAGCTGATATTCAGTTAAACATCACTCCCTCTCTTGTGATGCATTGCTTAAACATTGACGATGCTTAGAACAAACATGTGCTTCATTTATAGAAAAATATTCTAATTGAAATCACAATGAAAGGCAGAAAATAACTTTTAAATAAACATTTAAATAGAATTAAAAAGCGGTTCAAATTAATGTGTTTTTCTTTGAATATATTTCTTACATCCTATTGTGCGTATCGGCATGTGTTTCTCGTGTCTCATTTAGCCACATTAATCAAGAGTGAATGAACCAGTACACAGTCCCTGATGTAATTACCTTTCTACTAATACAGCGGGATGAATTGATGGCTGTCAGGTGGTCAGCTCCCACGACGTTTCATTCAATAACACTGCAAAGAGCTCCTGAAGGCAACGCTGCAATCTGTTCTCTCCACACTATGATCATTAACAGAGACATACACTCGTTGACATTTAGTGTTATTGTTTATTTTCCTGCTTCTTTCTCAAGCTCTTTGCTGCTTTCCATCGGGGTTCAGTTCATACAGCAGACAGTTCCTTTATTAAATTCAACACAAGCTACTATGAGGCACACTGCAAAACATGGCAACAGAGCGGAGGAATGTGGATATGAAGTGAGCAGGGTGGATCTCTTTGGAGAGTCCAGCAGATAAAGACAGAAGGAGTTGAACTGGAGATTTGCATAATGGAAGAGGGAAGAGTGGATGTAGAAAAAATAAATATTAAGTTAAAAATAATGTCACTGTTTCAAATCCATTTCAGGCGACTTTTGTTTACTTCAAAGATGGAAAGTAAGGAAGATATCCATGAAGTTGATTAAAAGTTTAGGATCTTCTATTTCCTCTCAAAGACAGTTTGCTGCTGCATGGATTAAGTGGAATAAAAAAATAAATTAAATCGACTGGAATCTAAAACAAACAACACCCTTATTTATTTAAAAAAAAAGAGGCATACAATCCCAAAAAGCAAACAAACAAACAAACATTTAAAGAGCTGAGCTCAAACTATGCATATCAAAGGTTCAGGAGGAGATGCTTCATGATGCGTACTGATGGGTTCCTACTTCAAAGACACTCTCTAGTTTGCTTAAATATTTCATCATTTGTATTAATACATGATGGTATGACCTGGAAACAAAGACTTGATGTATTTGCTTCATAGTGAATGTTTGTCTCTTCACATCCACTGCTCTAAAGCTGCCTGATTCAAGTAAATATACTGCTGTGGAGCATGATCCGCTTTGTGATACACATTATTATAAAAAATATACCTTAACCTCTTATCATCCACGGGACAGGAAGACGAGTGTGAAGATCACCTTGACGTCAGCTGTTGTATGTGACGGTTTAGGTGAAGCAGATGTGGACTGCGGTGATTACTCTTTACTTGATGGAGGCCATGATCTTGATGTACTGGAGCGCGCTGTGTGCCGCGTCATTGTGGGCGTTGCTACAGGAAATGCCTGTGCCGTGACAAACAGTGAGCGGGGAGGTGGACAGCTCTGCCAGGCACTGATACTGTCCGTTCACCGTCAGCTCATCTAATTAAAACAAAACAACAACAACGTTTAGTTTAAAACCTGACACGACCATCAAATACATAAGTTTGTTCTTTGCGTCCTCTAGTCTGTTGAGATCTGTCATTACTGAGGATGATCATGTACCTTTAAACTTTTGGTTTGTTGACTTTGGCGACCCCTGTGGACAAAGCACTGCATCTCTCCTCGTTGCTGATTTTGTTGTGTACACATGAAACCAGCTTTTTTAATTTTTTAAATTTTTTTTACAATTATCTCATCTTACCCTTTTTCACAGCCAAATGTTTCCCTCTTTAAGAATATTTTGCGCGGTGGAAATTAAAAACAATTTGCAGCAAATCATAGAAACACATTTAATAACTGTCATCTTTATTTATTCTTAGTTCTGCTTAAAGTACATCTTAAAATATCAGAGGAAAGACTAACTGAGCCTCCTGTCATTAAAAGAATCATTATGTGCCTAATGATTAGTCTGCACCACACGGACGGAGGCTGGAGTCCACCAAGCGGACGGATTAGGTTCAAATCCCACCTGTGGAGGGGCGCTCATGGCCCAATGGTTAGAGCGCACGCCCCATGTATGGAGGCTGTAGTCCTCTAAGCGGGCAGCTCAGGTTCAAATCCCACCTACTCATCCCAACTCTATCCACTGTCCTATCTCTACAATAAAGGCACAAAAAGCCCAAAATTAAATCAAATCATCGTTCCCACTTCCTCTCTCTCATGAGGCACATTTACGCTTTTTGGGTTTTTTGTAGTAAATAAAGATTTGTGTATTCTCTTTTCCATCACACTGGGATAGATCTATAATCATTTTTAAAACACAGTCATGAGACATCAGACGTTTTCCCTTGGAACAAACGAGGGATGCGAGCAACCATAAGCTGAATGGAATGCAGCCTGTGATGATGAGTGTGTTTTGCTCACCGATGTCAAAGTATGTGACCTCGAAGCCCTGCTCCTTGGCTAACTCCAACATCATCTGAATGTAGTCAGTGTTAGGAATGCTCAGCGGGTTTCTCCTCAGCAGAGTTATCTTCTCTGCTTGGGAATTTCTTAAGTTCTCAAATCGAACGCTGGGCTGAGGACTCTAAAAAATTAAAAAAAGGAAATAGAACACAAAATCTTTTACATGTTTCAAAGACTTTGAAAATCAGAAATGTTGCAGCTGCCTGTGAGAACTATGTGACATACCCATGTGATTTCAGAACAGCCTGACAGACTCTGAAGCTTTTCCACCATTTTCTCTGCAGCTGCCTTCTTTGCGACCTTTTTGGAATTTCCAACAGCTGTCAAATCAGAGGACGGAGATTAAGAGCAGGATGAATAACGGAGGGCTGATACACTTTACAAGACATTTTAGAAACACGCTCACACCTTTCTCTGTCAGTGACTCCATTCGACAGGTTACAGTGAATTCTCTCTTGTGTGGAGGACCAGCCTCCTTTAGAACCGTGTATTCAGGAAGACGCCATCCTCTCTGCAAAGCTAACTCCTGAAAAATAACAGACCATGTATGAAGACAAAAGGAAGAGGACAGGGGAAATAGATTATAGAATACTAACTGTGAATATAAAAAGCCAAATATTTCACTACAGCTGAGTGAGTCTATAAAATGGAAATAAGCCTTTTCTATAGAGGCAGAAAATCTTCAATGAAAGGAAACACATGAGAACACACAGAGGTGTACACACCTGCAGCACCCCCACAGAGTTAGGATGGTTGTTTGTTTCTACTGCCACACCGTTACTCTCAGACTTCACGGGAACGTTCCTGTTGGGATTTAGAGGAATGACTTTAAAGCTGTTTGACACTCACTAACAGACCATCAAGTAACATGTTGATTGTATTTTTGTAGGACTGCATTTGTAAAACCTTCAATACCAGATCAGGTTTTTAAAAAAAAGATGGAGGACATTGCCAATCTGCAAACTATTTTCTTAGTGATCTCAGACGTCAAAAATACTGATCACAACTTTTCAAAGAACGTGTTTTTTTAAATGTCAGTTCGACCTCACAAAAAGTCTTCTTAAATAAAATGTATTTTAAAATGTTTTATTGTGAAATAAATTCAAATGATTGAAAGTCCTGTTTAATCAACATTATGTCAGCTCTACTCACACTTCTCCAGCATCTATGTTCAGAATCTTCAGGGCAGCCTCTGCAGCCTGGTGTTTAGCAGCCTTTTTACTGGGACCCTGACCTGGAACAATATACAGTTTGGTTTATTACATTACAGATGATATAAAACATTACCTCCAGCACTGTAATCAAAAGTCCCTTCACCTCATAGAATAGCCAAAGAATGCTTGTACTACAATGACATTTCACAAGGAGTTTGGTTCAAGAAAGTTAAGGTTCATCCAGGATATTACTAAAATGGAAATACAGAAAATGATAGGGGATATTCTTGCTGTAAGACATTTAAATGTGTTTAATACTTGATTACTTCTGATCACCTCAACACTGAAGGTGTCTCATCCTCTTCTCAGGACCTGAACTGCTCTATCCCTGAGATGCCTTGGCTACAAAGAAACCATATACTGAATATAAATATATTCAAGAGTATCTTGCTGTTGTGCAACTCAAACAACTGATAACATATCTACACTCCTGCACTTTAACATATATATATTTGATTGCACAGCCACAAATTTGCACAGCTCTGGATAACCCTCTATATTGTTATTACATACGTACCACTGTCATCACTGTTTTTGTAAACTTACTTCTCTTACCTCCAGCAAGTATTTTTACATTCAGTTGACAAGCCTGAATAAATGTTGTATTTCATTTTTCATTTTTTTAACCAGTAAGAATGTTAAGTTAAATCCTTAATGTATAAATCTCTTCTTATTCTTATTTTTTTTATATTTTAAGTGCTTATTTTTTATTTATTTATGTATCTATTCTTGTATTGTTTTATTTGCTTTGATAACCTGCTGCTGTAACACCACAATTTCCCAGTTTGGGATCAATAAAGTCATTCTATTCTATTCTGACAACAATTGGAGGGTGATGAATGTTAGGATGCAGGCTGAAGTGGTCTTTCTGGATTATCAGCATGTTATGTTTAGCTCAAATACAAGTCTTTCTCCAGGGACAGGCCGCTCTCAACACAGCAGGATGGGGCAGTAACTTACCTGTGCAGGTGACGTCTGCCATTTTCACACTGAAGACGAAGCTGGGCTGGTGAGCCTCTCCTTCAGCCTTCTCCATCACATACACAGGAAGGTTCCCACTTTTGGTGCCATATTCATGCAGGATCTGTATTGGTGTCTTTGCAGGGTTTGTCCTCTGCGCTGGATTTGTATCCAGACTGTGTTTATTGAACATACAGGAAATCATCACCATGTTAACTGTTGTGTTATATGCTGCAAAACAATTATCCTTTCTTACTCACAATGATCATTTTCTGGAGACATACACATACAATATAACGCTTTATACACTCGTTAGCTTATTATTGCATCTCTTAAGTGTCATCTAACTTGATAAACTTTTAAGACTTTCATATTTCCCTTTCTTTCAGTATTTCAACACAAATCGTAGCACAAACACGTTACATTCTTTAACATGTCATTGTCAAAGGTAATCAAAGGTAAAGAAGAGATGTAACCTCTAACCTGGTGTCAGAGGAGGATTGTAGTGCAGGTGATGGAGAAACCTCTTCAGACATGTTTACAATGTTTCTGTCCTTTACGAGACGACACTGCTGCTAACTGAAAGACCTCAGACACCACTCTGACTCGATAGATTTAGTTTTTATCATGAAGAATATGAACGGCCTAGAAATGCGAAATATTCTTCATTGTAGCCAGGTCGGGGAAATTACCGAATTTACATCATATCAACATCCGGGTTACCAGCGGGTCAAGTAATGGCAATGTGTTGGCACCAAAATGTGTTGCGCCACCTCGTGGTGATTTCAACAAACTGTCGACCTCATGAATTAAATCTCCGCTTTCCAATAATTAAATCATCTGTTGTTTTTTGGAAACTATAATGACTATAATTGATAATAATCTGCAATTTAACATGTGGTGTATTAGTTCAAAGACTAAGTATTGTAAATAGTTGTTTTTAAATTGTGATGAAGAGGCAAAACATGTGTTAACTATATTACATATTTTTCAAGTCGAACACAATCAGATTGCTTGTTATGTTTAAGCAACAGTTCAAAACATGAATTTCAATGTCTTTTTGTCTAATTGGTGGAGATTAAATTTAATTTTGATGCCAATCAGTGGTCATCTCAAGGTGTGGAACAGCTGCATTAAAGACTTAGCAACTATGAATGTGATAAAAGGTGCATATATATATATATATAACACACAGAATGAATCGAGTTACAAAACACAAACACATTATGAGTACTTTTAAAATGGCAGGCCTTACATTTATTGTTTGTTATTGTCTTGTATACATTATATATATATAATGTAATATACATTCACATGTGTTACAGTAAACCTGCTTGGTAGTGGTAACATGAAAATGTGGCTTATATGTACAACATAACATTTAAAAAAGTACATCTAATTTGATAGACATCTTATATAATATAGTTCATTAAAAATCGTGTAAAATCAATAATATTGTTCAGGCTTTAAATGGAGAGATATATGGACCTTTGGTGAACATTTTGTGTACATCATTTAATGTAAATTGTAAACAAAATTGTGACGTAATAACCTTAATTTTAGAGTCCAGTTTAAAATGTTTTCCAAGATTTAAGAATATCATAGTTCTTTATGAACACATGAGCAGGCTGATTTATTGCTATGAATATTGTTAAAGATAATAGCCAGAAGACTTAAAGCTGAGAATATAATACAAAAACATGAAAGAATCATTTGTTGTGTGAGTTGATCAAACTGGTAAGGCTGGGAGGAGGGGCTTTGGGGACTGGAAAGACCACTTTCTTCCGAAGTGTAAAGGCAGGTTGAGGCATCTGCTTTTTCTGGCCAGTGTTGTCAGTCTTTCTGCTCACATCTGCATTCACCTTTGTCAGGATAGACATGAGGTCGAGTCCCCTGGAACAAACAACAACACAGTGAGATACAATCTAGAGTTTGAAGTATCACAGCACCTAGAGAAGAAGCAGTGACACAAAAAAACTGTCCATTTCAAGTAAAAGTCCTGCATGTAAAACATTAACCTGAGCCTGGTATTGAGGTATAAGTAACATAATGTACCTGATTAAAATAAAATCGTTATGCACAGTGGACTGTGTAAGTGTATAATATATTATGTATTATATAATTACATTTTTAAAGTGAGGTATTGGTTTTATAATCCTTCATTTTTTAATTTCCCCACATATAGTTGGATGTTTAAAACCATAAAAATAAAATAGGACATTTCACTGATACTCAGTACCCTCATGGTATCAAATGAGTAAATAAATAATGTGACTTTCTGACACTCAAAGAGATCACATTATTATTGGATATTTAGTGTCACTTACTTTGGCACCATCTGGATGAGGTTTTGGCACAAAGCCTGAATGAACCATGTGCCATTTGACCTCTCTCTGAAAGACACATAAGAAGGCACGGTGGCCATGGCCAGCAGGAAGTCTGCTTCTGATGGGATGGAGCTGCTCTCAAGACCATCAGACTGGATGTAGACGGGCTCCTGCCGGCTCACACCCTGACAGGCCTGGATGAAGAACAGCTTGGGTTTTTCTGTCAAAGAGGGGCACTTTAACCCATTGAAAGGTTCCTTCAACTCGTTCAGAGCTACGGTGAGTCCATCCACACCGTACACGCCATCCTGCTCGCCGTGGCTCAGCACGCAGCACACCAGACAGTCCACATCACAGTGGTCTTCTTCGCCATGGTTCTTAACCACACGCAGCATCCTCTTTCGATCACAGTCCCTCTCTATCACCACGTGGAAGCCGAGCCACTCGAACACTTTGTTTAAGCGCTCTGGAAGCACACAGATGAATATTACATCTTGCACCAGTTCAGACACAGCAAGATAAGAAGCCATGCAGCAGTTTTAATCTGACTTGATCAAACAAAAGTGAACCTTCATCCACCATGGTCCCCTCTCGCGTCTGGAGGCGTTGTTTGGATTCAGAGAAGTTGTTGTTGTTTATTATCAAACAGAGTCCTCTCTTCGCTGCAGTCATGGGATATGATCCCAAGTCCTTCAGAGATAAACCAAAGTTAAATTCCTTGTGTGTGTAAGCATACCTGGCCAATAAATCTGATTCTGATTCTAATTAGTACAGATATATGTGTAAACCAGATTTTATTATTAAAGGTAATTACATTCTTGCACTTGTAATTCAAAAATGTCACACACCTCTGTGTTTGTATTTGTAGTTTGAGCAGTCTGTTGTTGAGAGGAGTTCTCGTTTAGTTGAGATGGCGATATTACAGAAGCATCACTTCCCACTGTAGGACAGAAGAAAAAAGAATATTATTTAAGGTGAAGAGAAAGGGACAAAAGTTATACTGAATGGTTAAAAGATGTGACATGTTGTGTCAATAACAGGATAACACAGGAAGTCACCATTGGAGGAGGGGGAGCTGCTTCTTGTAGTGCTTAATCTGCTCAGTGACAGGGACAGATCTACAACATCAGGCCTGTTCTGGAAATCTAGAAATGTTGAGAGAAGAAAGTTCAGTTTGAATCCAGGACACTGCCTTTAAACAGGTTTAGAAGGTTACAGTTAAGGCGTAGAGACTCACCCACAGAGGTGTTGGAAGGACTCATGGTAGACTGGGTGACACAAATAAAGAAATTACAATTTAAGACTCCAACACTTCAAGGTTTTTGTCACATTCTTTGTTTTATAATGGTGGACTGGACTCTCACCTCTGGTAGTGGTGGTGGATCTTCAGGGTACACAAATGATGTTTTCAATAAAGATGCTCATCAGAATTGAAAAAAAAAATACACACATTTAATATGAATGCCTTGTGCGTGTATGTGGGTGGATAACTGAACTGTTGTGCATTGGAAAAAGACATGTTGGCCGTTTGGATGGTATAAAATGATGGTATCTCTATTAGGGGGAAAAAATCATTTGATTAAGTTTTTTAACTGAGTATCCCTTAATTATAAGACTTGACATCATTGCTATGAAGGAAAAATATCTTAAGTTAAGACCTTGACTTTTACAAATATTTCACAGTAACTCCTCCCATTTTAACTTTAAAAAATGATATGTCAAAAACTGTAATTTGTCCATCTATTTGCCTATTTGAGAAAGAGATTTATTAAAACATTACCATACAACACGACAACACTGATGTGTAAAATATTTCAACATTTCAAATCTCAAATTTACCAAGGTGTCGACGTGAATGCGACAACATGTTTATGTTGCATGTTAAATGATGTGCGTCTGCTTACCTGAAAAGTCAGTTGACCTGCACCTCTCAGGATGGGAAAATGGAAGGCACTGATTTAAAAACATTCACAAAAAATACTTTTTAACAACAACAAAAACACACAGGTGGAGAATTGGTGGACATCTTTTAGAGGCATTTCAAGCAACATGAAAGAACGAACCTGGTTCTGGTTTGGCTCAGGAGGGCAAGAAATAGATCTGGGTCGGCCTGTTTCTTGAGCGATATGGCTGCTGTGAGGTGATGCTGTTAAAAAAAAACAAGCAATATTAACAAGATGTACACACAGAGATATGTATAAAAATGAGGTAAGAGTGAAATCTCAATTAAACTTAACAAGAGAGATAAACTGTCACATCTCCTTTACCCAGTGCTTCCTGCCTACTTGTTAAATACAATCCCCACAATGCAACAGTAACATTTGACTTTTCACACTTTCTTTAAGCTAGAAGATATTGTAAATGTTGGGTTAGTGATGTGTTAGGAAGGACCTGGTGAAGACAAGTCTCCATTGTCTATGTCAACCCTAGCTGTCCTGTTGATTTGTTACTTTTGTGTCACTTTGTTATAATTATAATGAAATGTTTTTATTTGCTGTGAGAAGTTCCAGTAGCTTACCCTGCTGTTCTTTGTACCTGTTGATCTCTTCATTCAATACGGGACAGCATGACTGAAGCAACTCCTCCAGTAAGTTTAGATTGGTGTCGTTTATGAGATCCTTGTGCTCCATCTCCAGGAAAACCTCCAGAGTAGTCTGACAAGTTCAGCAAATGTACTGTTAGGTGATGTGATGCATTACAGCAGAAGAATAAAAGCACATGTAGGTTTACATTGAACTTAACAACAATTTGATTTCTATTTCTGATGAACAAAGCATGGTATGACAATGTGGTATTTTGTATAACAAAACCATCTAACTCGTACCGTTAAAGAAATGTTTTTAAAACATTATAACAGTGACTGATTACAGCGACTGCACTCACCACGTTGTCCTCTAGTTGTCTACGAGGCAGTTGTCCTTTCAACAAGAACTTTATGTCTTTCAAGTTAGCATCAGTTATATCTTCAGACAGGTTGTAGAGCAGCTTCCTGGTGATACAGAAAGAGAGTCACAACTATATAATGATCTTTTAGTAGAATGTCTTTTTGTTTATAGAAAGACCCTACACACATTCAACACTGCACCGACCCTCCTACTTTCAAATCACTGATCAACACTCACCTCTTCAAACAAGCTTTCAATGTATGATTGTGATGTATTTCCTGTTTTCTGTTGTTTTACCTTTATTGTTGTTATCTTTATGATTTGTGTGTAATGTTGCAGTGTCTGTTAGTCTGTCCTTACTGTGCTGTTCTTTCTGTTTTTAACTATTTGTCTTGTCTTTAAGTCTTTGAAAAGCGCTTATAAATAAAATGTATTATTATTATTATTATAACATAAGTTATGAATTGGTGCTATACAAATAAAGATTGATTGATTGATTGATTGATTGATTGATTGATTGATTGATTGATTGATTGATTGACTATAACAACAATCAAACGTGGGCGCTCCACCTGTATGAAGAGATGAGGTTCCTGGTTGTAGATTCGGTGAGCCTGAGGTCTCGGATCAGACGTGTGCGTTGGATGATGAGGAGAAGCTCAGTCAGCAGGTGTGGTTGCTCAACAGAGAGGAGGTCTTGTTCCACCATGCGAGAGAAGAGGTCACTGGCCAACCCCACTGAGGTCAGCTTTAGGCCCAGGAGGTCAGTGCAAAGAAATGCTAAAGCTTTCACCTCTTCCTGACTCAGGGCCTTCCCTACATCCAACAGCAGCTTCTGGAAGTCCATTTCTTTTCTCTTTTTTTGCACTAATAATGAGAAACAAGACACAATCAGATATCTGGCTTCTCTATTTCAGACCTGTCTGCTGTCTTGTTGTGTTTTGGTACATCAAACCAACAACTACTATGTCTGTGATAACCTTACATAACATTTTCAAGGAGGGTTTATCACTTTCTTCTTTCTTCTTGCAAATGTTTTTTGTACATGTAGAGCCAAAGTTACAAAATACAATTGTTATAACATATGTAGGCTTATATAATATGTTATAAAAGCCTACAGGCCAACGAAGCTAATAACACAGACGGTGTCTGAATGTAAGCAGTAGAATATTCTCAACAGCCTGACATAAAGCACCACATGATCAATAAACCGTAAGCCTACCACTAACTAACTATTTAATACCAAAATACTTAACATTTCTGCTTCATTCAAACCGGTTGACCTACTTTTAAGGTGTGTCGTGTATTCTTACCATAGACTGTAAATATTAAGACTGTTACCTGAGACGAGCTTTCAGCTGGTGTACCCACACAGGATATAGGCTATGTTGTCCACTTCAGCATACTCGAGTTGTTTCAGATGATTTTAGACTACTTTACCATCCGATCAAATGTTTTTTTTCATAGCTCCAACTTAGCAGATACTTCGCACTTACTTTCAAATGACGTGCTCAAAGGAGGAAGTGTAAATCGAAAGTAAGAGAGGGCCTGCGCGCGGCCTGGGAAAACAACTACTATTAGAGCACGTTACGTGATGGGAGACTCCTACCTGTGTGACGTACATGACCTTATGTGGACAAACCGCATAAAGGGCTGTCACTGGCTGTGAAAACAGGAACAGCTTGTGAATAACCTTTGAGTAAATTTCCCGTCGACATAAAGTCAACGACATCATTAAAATCATATAAGCAGCTTACTTATTAAACCAGGCTCAATACTTTTGATTCTGGATTACAAAATAAAGCAGAAGCTACTAAGTTTTACCAGGGGAGGACTCGGCTGTTTGAGGACAGTGAAACATAGGATTGTCCTTAAGTATCAATATGTAACTGACACTTAGAGTTAAAAATGTCCAAATTCAACACATTTGGAGAGAGCTGTCTCCCCCCACCCAAGAATCAGTGCACACAAGGGTTGCCATGCCACAGCCATGGAAGCTTCAGTGTTTAGCCAGTTCTGCATCAGTTTTTAAACCTTTCTACGCTCTAACATCTCTCTACTTTAATGTGTTATATTTAATATGTATACTAGTCTTACAACGTTTCTGGTTGTGAAGCTTATTTAAAAAACCCAAATCAGATTAAAACTTAAAAGGAGGACAACTGGCTGCTGCATCTTTGTCAGAGAAGCCAGCACTTTTACAAAGCATGTTTCCTTAATGTCTGATGATATAGTAAGGTCCTTTTATAATGAAATTCAGAAGATATCTTACAACAAACAGCGGGAGCTTTTTGTACACACACACCCAGACATGCACACACACATTACTGTTCCGTCTTACCAGCTCTGATGTTAGTATACATTGCTATTGCTCCGCCCCTGTTACAATTCTGTTACTATGTCCAATAGTGGATCAGGAGCAGAACGACTTCACCCCATCATTATGCCTCCAAGTTATAGTTTTGTCTTACAGCAGTAGCATCTATAAATACATGAGGCTATATGTTAATGGTCTTTTTTTTTACACACATTGTTTATATTATTGTGTTAACATAATGTGTATATGTGCTTGCTATCAGGTTTGCATTAATTGAAGATGCTGCATGACCTGGAAAATATTTTTGATCACACTGGAAAAAAACTGGGCACAAATGTATTGTATGTGTTCAAACGGTTATGACCAAAAACCTGATTCTGAAAAAGTTGATTTATATATAAAACAAATTGCAAAGAATTTAAATCCATGATACATTAATTTATTACAGTTATACACAAAGAAACATACAAACAAAAACAGGTAATCTTTCCATTATTTCTCCAACAGTTACATATAGTAAAAAAAAATAAAGTAAAAAAATTCCAGTTTCTCAGTTGGAAAAAATGATATACAAGATGATCATATTCAGTATTATTTGTGAAAGTGTGTGTTTGATTTGGGTTTGGTCTTCAGGGTCTTGATGTGTCCTCTACACCTCACTCTGACACTGAGCCACGCCCACGAGTTTGCTCCGAACCTGTTGAATCTGAAGGACTCTGAAAAGGACGTGCACACACACACACACACACACACACACACACACACACAAACAAGAGTAAAAGTCATGCACTCAAATATTTACTTCAGTAAATTGTTGGCACCAATTTACAGGTAAAGCTTCTAAAGGGAAGGATTTCCTGTTGTGCAGAATGACTTATTAAGAATATCGTTTTGAATTATAGAATCATAACAGATGAAAAAAGGTACAGTGTCTTTTTACATTTTACATTTTACAACTGCTGGAGATTGTGAATTTTACCCCAAGGGATTAATAGAATTTAGTATAAAGACATAATGATATCAGAGATTAAGTGTGGATTATATGTTTTATTATCTCCAAAATCTGTAAAGGACCTCAGTGATAAAAATAAAATAAAGTCAAAGAGTGCAAAGTGAAACATTTGACTGATATGAAGTGGAGAACATGAAAGTAGCCTACAAAGTGACAGAAAATCAAAATATTTCAATAAAGTACCATACATGTACCATTTGTACATAATTACAGTACCTGGGCAATTGTACTTTGTTAGGCTTCAGCATATACATTCATTAAATTACTTTTAAATTCGTTTTTCTCAAGTTAAAATGCAGTGTGTGTGTGTGTGTGTGTATGTGTGTGTGTGTGTGTGTGTGTGTGTGTGTGTGTGTGTGTTAGATATTTATACAAAGATATTTTGTGGCAAATTCAGTTTAGCATGTAAAAATGTCAATGTGTTTTTTATTCTTATAGCCTATAATAAGGTTTTGAAGGCTACAGGTAAGGATAAGAGGATTTACACAAGTTCAATAAAAGTTTTTAAAATTCACATATCATTTATAGGTAGGCTTTAAAAAGACAACCAGCTGTGCTGTCTATAAAAAATAAAACACTAAACACAGTTGTATTGGACATGTGGATCATGAAAAGGTGTGAATATTGGGTTAAAAATAAGCCTATTAAAAATAGATTGATAGATTCTGTAAAATCAGGAGTATTATAATAAAGTAATAACACATGTCACAATATATTATTATGCATAACATTGATCTAATGTAGCATTTAACTAGCCTGTTTCTGATCATGATATATAAAAAATGATCCAGCAGTGATATTAGTTAAACATAATATGATTGTGTTTATGTGTATTGGTCACTTACTGTCAGTTATAAGAGAGTGTACCACGGTCACGTGTCTCCGCCCCAGGCCGTGACTCCTGGACAACACGCAGTCCAGATAAAGGTCCCAGAAAACCCGAGTTAGGTCCCAGAACAGAGCCGTGTGTCTGCTGTTGTCTGACGTCCTGAGGGTCACCATCAGGTCCCAGAAGGCGGGCACCGTGTCAGCGATCCTCGGGGAGCGCATCTCCAGCAGCAGAGCCGAGGAAGAGTCCCAGCACTGCGGGTTCGCCCGGGGGACCGTCAAGGGGTCCACCTGAGCCACCTGAGCCCCTTTCTGACCATGCAGCGGGTCGGCACTTGTGCAACTCAGCACAAACACTATAAGCACGTGTATGTTGAGGAGTACCGGGGCCATCTGCAGAGGACACAACACAGGCCAGCTGTTTCTGCTATTGAGCAAGAAATCAAGTCATTTGGTAGTTCAATTAACATTTAAAGTAAATGCATCCGGATGTAAAAAAAATCCACCCAGCTCCATTATTAAGGCAAAAAACAACAACAATGAATATAGTTATCCCTACAATCAATACGTTTTGCACACCAAAAGAAGCATAAAACCCTTAAAACTGGAAAAAAAAAAAAAAAAGCATAAAATATGAAGAATAGTCTATTTAAAGAAAAAGCATTATTAAAGAGCAAGGAGACGACTTCGATGAGAAATTGTACTTACCACTAAAGCTTGGACTTACAAGACTATGTTGAATGAAGTTTGGTAAGATGTGTTGGGTCCTAAGTGACGTCAGTGCCTCCCTCCTTTGCGAGCAGCTTTAGTCTACATCTTCTCACGTTAATAATGCATTAGTAGCCTTTCATTCCTTCCAATAGCCTTCTTTAAAACACTTGTGAACATATGCAGGTGATTGCCTTAGTTACAGGATATATAACTGTAATGTCCATGTTGTCCTGTATTATTGTCTCATTACTTAAAACACTTAAAACACATTTTTAATAACTCAAAGGTGCAACATTTGAATGTGCAAATGATCTACTGAATTTCCCCTTTAAATTGTGCAGATGTTTTATCACTGTATGGCTCATAAGAGATCTGTATAGTTTAAAGTAACTCTTGCAGGGGTTTATTATCATATTTAATACTTTATGAAAATGTGATTGAATTAGAGTTAGTTATAGCTACAAAAAAAAGGATACTGTCCAACTAAAGACACATAACCTTACTTCATAACCAGCCTTTACAGCTGCTACAATAATGTCTGACCATGCTTTTGGTTAACTTGACCTAAGGAAACGCTCCAGTTTTTTACCCCATAGTTACTAAATAAAATGTACATATGGTTCTGCAGAGTATGTTTTTTATTCATTTTAGCATTTTGAAAAATCAAATAATTAATGTGTTGATTATTTTCTCTCTAAATTAGTTGATCAATTTCTTCAAGGAAACATAAAATAGTCAAGGAAACATAAGCAATGTGAGAAACTTGAGTGGTTTGGCTGCCTGTAAAAACAAGCTCATTCTTGAACTGGTGTTTAAGGGAGTGCTTACGTTTATGTGCTTTTACTGAAATGTCACACGCATACCTCAAACGTAATTACTTGCGCAGTGAGGGGCCAACACTAAATGTACTGGGTGAGTTTCTTACTTAGTCATTCATCCTTCTGATAATGCAAAGACGCAGACTTTAAGACAATTTCCGCTGCTAGGCCTAAATTATAACTTTAAATGAATACCACTTTCATATTTCACATTTCAACACAAAATGTGATGTTAAGTTGCTCCTAGACAGGAAGAGAGGACATCATTTATTACAATTAAATGGGAATCATTGTGTTATGAGCATGTGTGTCATGAAAGAAAAACAGCTCCACAAAGATTTATTTTTCCCCATTCAATCCTCATCCTGTCTCACAGTTGAGCGATTCCTAGCCTAGCTTGGTAGACTTTTGCTCCAGGGGTACTTCAGGTGGCAGAACTCAGCTAAGCTAGCCATCACTTGTAACTCTCGACAAAAAGACAAATTGGCATTTTTTTACTCAATCTGTTTTCTCTGTGTTTCATTTCAATATGCCTCTTGATATCCATCAGTCAAATCATTAATCACAGCAACCAGCCAACGGGCTAACAGTAAGATCAGCATCAAACATGGAAGCAGGGTTAAAAAGCTAGCCGAGCTCTTAAAGGTAGAGTCCGGAGGTTTTTCCTTAAAAAAAAAAAAAAAACTTGTGCAAAAGTTCAATCATCACTTATGGGTCTCCATGTGATGGCGCCTGCAGAGACCATGTCCTCTGCCTATATTTGAATCTTTTGTTTCCGTTAACTTGGGACGTTTCTTGTGGAGAGCTGGTGTGTTTCCCCCAGCCAATGACAACGTGCAGACTGGATACAATTCAGGGATTGGATGCGATTCAAATTGGTGAATATGACTGAAATAGATGTAGCAGCAAATAGAGAAAATATAATCATAGTGAGGTGAAACACCAAAAGGATAAATCTTTTTCTAAAACAAGGGTGTCTTTCAGCTGTGGACATGGAGTTGGTGCTGCTTTCTGTTGGACAGGCAGGGGCCAAACACAGACTGTTAGCTTGTGCTAGCTTGCTTATGTGATAGCATAAGATAGGTTATGTTAGTCTACCATATTGTTTTCATGTGGTTTGTGTTAATTTCCTGTTTTGTTTTGTAGTCTGGTGCTTTTGTATCATATTACTTCCTGCCATTGTTCTGTTTCCCGCCTTCCGTCCCAACACCTGTGTGCCATCTGCATAATATACGGCTGTGTTTCCACCAGCTCTCTGCTGTCATTGTCTCCTTTGTGTGTTCATGCTTTCCAGCCTTATTTTCCTTGTGTTTGCTTGCCAGGTTTTGAACCTTGTGTGGGTCTTTGGATTTTGTGGAATTGCCCTTATTTGGATTTTTCCGTATTGTTTTTCTCTCTCTGTGTATGACCTACAAACACTTAAGTAAAGAGCTTTTTCTCACAAACTGTTTTTTGTGTCCTGGACAATCCCCTGTGTCTGAGTCTGGTTTTGAATTGTTACAGCTAAATTATCCATTAGAACAAATGTAAAATTCTCAGGTAGCTTGCAGTGTACAAGCAGTAAATGTACATTAAGTCCTACAGTGGGTGTGTGCTTCTGGCGGCCCAGATTGAATTTTGTGTTAACATGCTGCAACCAACATTTCTACTGACTCTAAAGTCTTAAAAATGTTAAGAAATCCACCTACCTGCCCATCTCGAAACTGAAAAAATAAAATAAAATATAATATACTGTGTATATATATATATATATATATATATACCTTGTTCAAACTAACTGTAATTTGTGGTAAACAAGGGGTTATGTGCTTGACGGTTATGTATCAATCATATGACTTAGTGCTAACTATAAAAAACTGTACTTTCTCTCAGTAAAGTGACCAGGAAGAGACCATCAAACACATTGAATTAAGTTAACTACATTTTTTGTACTTGATAAAGTAATTTGTGAATGAAATGTTAATGTTAGTATAAACCCAAAAGGATTAAAGGCTCAAGAAAATAAATTGACCTCACCATTGATATGTGATGAAGCACTATAGAGTGGTCTATAACATTATTAATAGTTGACTACATTCATAATTTGTTTGTTTTCAGATAGAAAAAAGCAGAGATGACCTCTTCAGTAATGTTTTGTCAAGGAAAATCACAAAGACGCTAAGATAAAATTTGTCAGTAGTTTATTCATCGGTCCGACTGTACATGATGCAGTGAGAGGGACACCAGACAATGAGTTACATGGAGGATTACAACGATGCCAGTGCTATGGCAGCACCTGGAACACACCAACTATCAGCTGGACTGGGAATAAAAACCCTGCACAAGGAAACATTTCAGTCCTCGATATGCAGAGGCGCCATACAGTGTGTTAGTGTACGTGTTTGTGCATGTGTGTGATTAAAAATATCAGATCAGATGAAAAACACACAAAAAAGATTTTCAGTTCCACAGATGTAAAAGGGTGCTCTCTCGCTTTTTCATTGGAAATATTATTCAGTTCTTTTTTTTATTTGTCCATTGATAGTTTGAGTATGTTGAAGCGAAGTGAAACAAGACGTGGGAGTGGCCAAATACAAAAGATCAGCTGATTAGCAGAGGTTTCTGTAATTCCATGTCTACATTATTACCCATACGTTTGTGCAATATCTCTCTTTGCATAGTAAATAAAAGTTAATGTTTTTGTAGTTGACATGCACCTATCTTATGTAGCATATTTTTCTTGCGGATTTAGGGACTCCCATATAGAATTATAAGCCCACTATAGTGATTGCATGCAACGTTCCCAGAAGAGCTGAACTTGGTTTTGGCTAAGAGTTTATGAGAGCAGAAAGGTAAAGCCAGTATAGTGGGTGTTGATGAGGACTGTTATGTGAGACCTGGTTTAGACAGGTGAGCGCCTGCATAGACAGACTTCATGCCCTCAGCAGTAGGAGAGGCACCACTGGCTGCAGACAGAGGGGGGGAAAGTGCTCTGTGTGCAACAACATCCATATGTTCAGGTGATTGGTTCTTTGGCTTTTGAGTCACTGTTGAAGATACTTCAGGAAGTGGGGACATCTTTACTCTGATATCAGTCAGAATCTTCTAGACCTGACATGCTTCTCCTTGACACCATAGCCGCCTTGTCTGCTGTGGGGGAATTGAACCATTGGCCTCAACCCAGACAATAACAAGAGTGCAGCGTGCGGCTCCAATTTTTGGCCCAAATCCTAATTGTGTGTTTTTCAATAACATTGCCAAAAACACCCGCTATACAACATGCTGAGATAAAAGAAACAAAAGCTTTAGATGTCCTCGTAAAATATGCAGTTAATTCCAAACCTGATCTCCTTATGTATGTACATTTTGTGTGTGAGTGCGTTCACTTTGTGAAATGCACCGCCCTTATGGGTCATCACATGCAGCCCCCTTAATCATCTACAGCACCTTAAGGACCTATAGGAGCTTGAACCTGCTTTCCATTGGGTTTGGTTTTAACAAGGCTATCTCCTGCATTAGATTATTCCGTTTTTTTTCTCTTTGTATGTTTTTTTTTCCTGTATATTCATAGCTTTCGTAGCCATGCAGAGCCCTGCTGATGGAGCTCTTCATGCTAGGGGCCAGCAAGCAGCACGCTGTGTGCGGATAATCATGCCAGGTGAGAGAGAGTGGTGTGAATTCCGCCTGAACGCCTGTGCACTGGCACTAAAGGATGGAAGAGGAGCTCTGTCACTCTAGAGATCGGGGGGGGGGGGGGGAAAGGCTGCATTTCTAATGTAACTACGATGAAATTTATTAAAATGTCCACTATGTCATTTTCAAGTAAATCTAATGCCAAAGATCAGCAGCAGTAAGTGCAGTCCAGCTGTCAGGTAGCCAACTAAGGAAGCCTCGGAGGAGTCCGTCTGTGATTTCCATCTCTCCTCGGGTTAAATGGCTGAGGCGTTGGGGTCGTATCGCCGTTTCTTCACATTTCTTATGAGGAGAAAGGAAACATGATTCAGTGACGTTACAACCACATGAGTACCACAGCTAGTGCAACCCGGACAAGCAACCACACTAATCTCTTCAGTCTACAGCGAGTACAAAACCTTAATCACATTTTTATTTGTATTTATGTCCATGAGCCAAATTTAAAACTTTTTTTTTTGAAGACCTCAAGGTCAAAATGCTGAAGACATTAAAGCGAGGAAAGGCTGGTCCATATTAGTCGTGTTTGGCAGCAACTGGAAGAGGCAGTATGAGATATTGACATGCAAACACCTTTACAGGCCCCA
Source organism: Labrus mixtus (assembly GCF_963584025.1). Taxonomy (NCBI): domain Eukaryota; kingdom Metazoa; phylum Chordata; class Actinopteri; order Labriformes; family Labridae; genus Labrus; species Labrus mixtus. The sequence continues at coordinate 26,949,042 of NC_083624.1, forward strand.
TACATTATTAATGACAGTGTGGTAAATATTTTAAAGACCAAAAATCAAGAGATCATTTGACACTGAGCGTGAAAAAGAAGTCGCCTAAAACTAAGTTTTCACATAGATAATTAAGCAAGCATCTTCTTACGGTGAAAGTTTAAAGTCAAATTGAAGGTCTCTGAATATGAATATCCCATATTGTCTTTAGACAACTGCCAAAAGGGTTGTGCGTGCAACATCAGTTTACAAGGTGAGGAAGTGTAGAAGTCACGTCTCGTTACCAGTTTTGATGGGAAAGAAATTAGTTCCACTCAAAACATAACCATCTGGGAGGAGAGAGCTAACATGAAATACAGTCTAAAGAGGAAGTAAAGAGAAGACAACCACAGAAACAACAACCACAGCAGCAGCAGCAGCAGGAGCAACAATAACTACTACCACAACAGTGGGACAACAACAAATACAACAACAGGAGTGATGCATAACCTCCCCGTACTGTGGCTTGTTGTGGGGCTTCTATCGCTCTGTCATGCACCTGTTCCAATAGTAGGCCAGTTGAAGGTGGCACTATTGTTGTGCGTGGGTCATGCAGTGCAATGCGCCGTGTCTGTACCAGGTCTGTGAAGCGGGCAGCAATGGCAGCTGGTGTGGGGCGATGATTCCAAGAGTCTGCTCTAGGGCGGAGTCTCGCCGTCGAGGTGGGTGTGGCCAGCCATGGCACAAAGGCTGCGGGCCAACAATAAGGTCCTCACTTCTGTGGCTCTCACTACTCCATTTAAAGTCTCACCCTCAAACAGTAACGGATTGAGAGAAAAAAAGATCATGGAGGTGATGAGAGCTGGACAACCCCGGAGCAGATCACTCAGGGTGTGGCTCAGCCTTTGTGCAATGAACTGACCTCCTCCCAATCAACAAGTCAACATGCAGAAATGTTTTTTGTTTCTTATTCTATTTTTATTTCTTTTTTTTCATAATGCTTTGCTTCCTGGCATGCTTTGGTGGCTGTAGAGTTGTATTTTTTTTTAGTTACTCTTGAGGGCTTATTTAGATTATGATGCCTAACACCCCTGATGATCAAGACAGCAGGCTAATCAGCAGTAGAAAGGAATTTAGTCAATTTAGTCAGAAAAAAAAAGGTAAATCTGTTGGCTACACGGATATACAGGATGTTAGAGGTCTATCTCTGGATTCCAGAGGGCAAATAGCATTTAAACTTATCCACAGAAAAATACACAAGATGTTTTTTTAAATGACTTAGCTGCTAAAATAATTCTTCGCCCTCTGTTAACAGGCCTTAATTTAACATGCATGTCAAATACTGAGCTCTGCCCCTCCAATCAGTTTGAGGTCCTGCTACAGATCCAAAGAAAACCCAGCACATGAAGCCTGGTCTCTCTCTCCCGAATCACCCTTTACATATCTGCATTCACATCTTTTTTTCTATAGAACAACCGGGGGGGGGGGGGGGGGGGGGGGCAGTTCAGACACATGACAAACATGTGTTTTCCATGTGCTTTGTGTGAAATGCTGGCACACTGTTTTATGTAGCAGGAGCTCAAACCCTGGTGTCTAGAAGCAGCAGGGATGCTAGAGTAAGAGCAGGAGAGGCATGCGACGTGTTGCTTACTTAAAGCCCCATCCAGTCCCCCCCAGCACTATGGCAGCCACAAGGATGGCTCCGGCGATGGAGCCTATTATTAGATTGGTGGCACTAGGACCTGTAAAGGGTTATGGGGAAAAAGACATGAGTTTCTATGCTCACTTACTGAATTAATAACATGTATCTAAACAATGACTATTCCACATAGAACAGAAATATAACCATAAGTATACTGCTACAATAAAATGACTGAGTCTGTGAGTCTGCATGCTTTCAGTCCCTTTTAATGTGTAAGATGAAGATAGTGAAGTATAGGCTCTGGATTACTTGAGTCTGGTGTCAGTAGAGGTTTATCAATGGGTTGAGTGTTGAGGTTGTGCAGAGGACTAGACCCTGGCTATTCATCACTATAAATGAATTAAACACAGAGGTTATGTATATGTGGCCTGAAAGTGTTTTTGGAGAGTCCAAGTCACCACACAGCCCATCACTGACTGACAAGACCAGGTCACTAAGTGGACTCTTCTCAGGACTGTTTATCGTCTAAATGCCCCACATGCCCCAGAAAGGAGAGGATCACAGGAGCAACCACATAACAACTAAGAGTCCAAGAAAGGAAAGGGACAAGAAGAGGAAGAGGGGGATGAAGAGAGAGGAACAACGGGAAGTGGCAGGAGAGGAGGAGGAGGAGGAAGGAGGAGTCCATCAATCAATCACACAACACTGAAAACATCCAATCACGTGACAGTTATATGGTTCATTACCAACACACAAGAAAACACAAAGCCACCGGGACGCACACACGGGCTCAGGCCGGCTCACGAGACCGCCCGCACACTGAGGCACCACTATGAGAGGAAGAGCTGTGAAAGGGTTAAAGATGCTTACTCTATTCCCCACCCTGTGCCTCCAAAAATCACCCCCAGGGCCAGAATGGTCCCTGCTACTGCCCCTATCAGCCTGTTAGTGGCCACGCTCACTGTGCAGAGGGAAAAGGAGCATTATTACCACCCTGTCAAAAACAGCAGGCGTCTGCTTCAGAGTCACACGGGTGGAGTGACACGGTTTCTTCTGTGACGCTTCCTGCCCCCTTAACCACCTCCCTGCCCCCCTGTGGACAAAGTATCAGGTGTACAGCTGAACTGTGTGTTTAATTTCTAGCTCGGAATCAAACTTCACAAATTTTAACACTGCTTTTATTGTCTATGTCAAACGGTCTTTTTGAAAACACATCTTAGAATCTTTGCTGAGTCAGATCTAACAGAGTATCACATTTATTTTTAGAACAACCCACTATGCAGTATTCAATTGAAAAAGCGGACATAAAAGTGTGTTATATTTTTATATCTGATGCCAGAGGTGGTACAAGAAGGAAACCGACCCTTGACTCCTTCATCCTGAGCGGCCTCAGGCTCTTTAGGCGGGTCAGGCATGCTACAGTCTGTCCCTGCCCAGGTGGCGTCACAGGTGCATGTGGCTTCATTGTTGCACACCTGTACAGATCAGACAGAAATAGATGAGATGAGGAGGGGGACATATGAGCTGTAAGTAGAGATGCAGACACACTGGGGTACTTGTTCTTCACAATACCCATTCAACATATCACAGGATCACTTTCCTATGATGTCATACTTTGGAGGGAAGCTGTAAGAGGTTTTGTAAAGCAAGCAGGTATCTGGAAGTCAACACCCCCACTCCCCCCCAAAAAATGGATGGGAAACACAATCAGTACTCAAACTCAACCCTAACCCATACAAAGATAATATACACCTATAAAGAGTCAAAATACGCTTACAGCCAAAAGCTATCAACGCGCTCAATAAATTTCACTACACGTTTTGATAAAGAATACGATTTGAAAATAAGTGTACATTGTGTGGCGTGTTGGGGGCTTTTTCTATAATAAATCTACTGTCTAAGCTATTTCATGATCTGTTGTTTCTAAATCCTGCTGTCCCTTCACTGTTTCCCAGGAGACCCCAATCACCATAGCAATTACTTCCACAAACACACATAAGTGCATGTGTGTGTATGTCTTCAGCCAAATTCTGTTTAGCCTGATTGAGGAACTGTTCATTCAAGTTTAACAGCTAAATGTAGCATTCAACCAATTCTTAGCTAACATCACCATTAGCTATAATTGTTTGCTTTTAATTACATATCCTACAACAGTAGGCTGTCAAATGACTCTTTTAGCTAGGAAGTAATCATTAATGCTAACGTTAGCTGTAATCTTATAGTAGCTAATTAATATGTAGCTTTATCATGAAGTATGGCCCACTATTCAGACTATCAGTATCCAATGTCTTCTTGGTTACTGATCAATTTAGAAGTGTCTAAACTATAGTGATAAGTTAGATTTATACAACATTTATACGATTAGCAACCTGTTAGCTGTACGAAATGTAAACAGCATGTGAGTTTCCAACCTTGACCGTGACGTCAGAGGAACAAAACCTTGTGTTAATATGGTGCATTGACATTTCTTAACTATTGTCCAAGAAGCCCAGTTGTGTGCCAACATTTTGAGAATTAAAATAAAAAGTAAAAGTTTCAACCCTATCTAATCAACTGGACATTTTATGTATTGAGTCCTTTGGCACTGAAGAAGTGACAATAGCTTCAGCACCTCACCAGTCTTTAGTCAGTGTGCTAAGACTTGAAAAAAAAGTGTGTTTATTTTTTGGTACAACTTTTACCAATGGAATAACGGAAATAAAAATGAAGATACTCATGTGGATCCTCTTAAAGTTGACTGGACAGCTCGTTGAAAACACTGCTAATGAGCAAAGCAAAAGCATTGGATTAATCCACGTCAGGACTCACCCCATGGGCAGAGCAAACCTGTCCATTAGGTCCAGTGGGGCAGGTGCTCAGGTTGAGTGACTGGATGGGCAGACACTTGTGGTCAAGGCACATCATTGACGGCCCACAGGGAGTTCCATCCTCCACGTAGCCTAAATCAGTCTCATCGTCCAAAAGCACATGGCCCCCACTGTGAGGAAAGACAGGATAGGAAGAGGGAATTAAACCCATTGACAAGAACAGACCTACTGTCGCATTTCTGTAAGTCAACTAGGAAGTCTTTTTTATATGGTACTCTTTTGTTTACCTGCAGTCTACCAGCCTGCCTTGGTGGTTGAAGGAGGCCGGGGTAATATCTCCTTTCATCATACCTATGCGTGGGTTGCGGCCGATGTTTGTACACAAAAGGTAACCACAGAACACATCACTGCAAAATACAAGAGAGAAAAAACTGTACATATGCCGGTCTTAAATTATCTATTCACTTTTATCCCTTCGGGTCTTGATTTTTAATATACCTTGTAAATGAAACAACTCAACTTGACTGGAAATTCTCTTCCGAGTTCACCAATTTTCTCTTCTTCTTTTGTTTTTTTTTGTTCAATATAAGCCAGGTGTATGACTTTGATTAGAACAGAAGATGTGTTCACAGGTTTTAAGTATGATCTGCCCTCTATAGCCCTCTATGGGTTGGCTTTAAAACCACCTGAATTTCCTCCATTGTCACTAAAAGAAGATGAAAAGACTGGAGTAGAGCTCAGACTCTATGTAGACATTTAGTGTTGTGTCATGCTGACATGCACAGAAGAAGTGCTGGAGCTCGTTACATGAATCTTCATTTGACACTCACTGTTTGCTACACTGGATCCATTTGTCTCCATCCTTCCCACAGTTGCCCTTCTCTGTCCCCTCCGTGTTTAGTTTCTCATAGCAGAACTTCTCTGAGCCTCCAGACTCTGGGGGATGAATAAAATAAAAGAGGGCTGAACTGCACAAATCTATTTCCATACAGTATTTCTATACGCTGATGACACTCTACTAATGCCGGCAAATATGAACCAAATAATGGACATTCTTACTTGACCCCCAAATGTATCTACACTGGTTCTCTCTGGTCTTGCACTCTCCATTGTAGCAGCGGCCCTGCAGACAGAGAGGAAAAGATAGTAAATATATTCTTAAACTTCTGCTCCCAAATGGTTTCTGCTCTGGTTTGGATGGTCTGGCTACCTGGTTGACCTGGCAGAGGTAACCATCTTGCTTATGAAGGTTGGGAGGGCACTGAAAACAGTCACAAACACAACTTATTAACCATCCACATGTATCCTTAAAATGCCAAAGAACTAACACATTGAAACCAAAAGCAGTGAGTGTAACAGTGCAACATAAGAATACCTGTCCTGAGTCCCCAGAGCAAGTCTCTGTGATGTCACAGTCGTTCACAGAGTTACGACAAGTGTAACCTCGGGGATAAAACTGGAAAGAAAAGGAGAGGAGACAAGATTTAAAAAATAATAATTACAATTTGGAATTGTAAAACTTTAAAGGTGCACTATGTAGATTTGGTGGTGAAATTTGAAAGTTGGAGAAGTGAAACAATTCTATGCTATATTTTCTGAACTGAATACACAAACTTTACTCAAAGAAAAAATGGATCCATGGAACACTGTTTAGAGCTAAAAAGCTAGCAGGAGAGTTACAGTTTCACTGTTGCGGACCCCCCACCATAACTTCTTGCATATCATTTTATCTTCAGACAATGTTATAGGGACCAAATTTCCTATTAGAACAGTTTCTGTCTAGAGTTATGAACAATTACCACAGAATCTGTACACTTCTCCAACTTTAAAATTGTTCCACCAAAACTACATAGTGCACCTTTAAGGACAAAGAACATACCAGACATGTGTTATTGCAGCATGGGCCGTCACTACAGTGTGCCCCGCTTGAGAGGGAACACTTCTTGCAACATTTCTTGTAGCAGTCCTGAAAATGAGGAAGAGAGGAGCTTCATACATCTGAACACGCAGACAACAACAAACCAGGCTGAAGGAAGAAGAAACACTCACTGATCTCGCTCCACAGTCACACTCCTCTCCCACTTCTACAAATCCATTACCACATTCTGTTGGCTCGAACAGCTGCCGGATAGAGAGAGGAGGAGCATGTGAAGTACAGAGCTGACATCTATGATTCATGATAGTAGTGACATATAACAGAGAGCAGCCGGTGTGATCATGTAACCTTGGTTGGCCTGTTGAACAGACACGAGCCTCCACCTCTCAGGAGAAACTCCTTGTAGTCTGTGATGCTGCATTTGGAGAATCTCCTTGGATGTTGGACCCTGAACGAAGAGAAAGGTGTTCTTTAAGCCCTAAAGAGCTGCAAATGATGCTTCTCATGCATGCTCATACTCTTCTCAACCTCAAAGTAGAGTGACGACTGAATGCCCCACTCTCTTTTTTTTAACATCTGTGTCATTTTATAACACTTTCTGCATGTGCCAAGATATTTATACTGACTATTATCACTGCTAGTGTTCACTGGATATGTTCACAAATTATAAAAATGATTTCTGCAGGGCTCAATTTAAGACATGTTTCTTAATCTGACTATCAAAAGTCTGAAAGTTGATAGAAAACAGTGATATCACATAATGTTTCTTTACAGCAGCATAAAACAATACTTCAAAGTTATATCACTGGTGTCATTTAAGAACCTTCCATTTGGTAAGGAAATAGAAAATTGATAGATTAATTAATCAGTTACTCTAAGAGTCTTCTGAAATCTTTCCAACTGTAAGGCTAGTTTTTTTTTTTTGATAACCAAACTGCCAGAGTTTGATACAGGTCTGTTCTTTCCGACTAAATCTCCTTGAAACTGAATTTAACAACTTCCTGCACAATCCAATGCAAAAAAACTGTTACTTTATTTGTGCATATCTCCTTATAGCCTGCAATCAGACACAAAACATGTTATCACTACAACTGCTTTATGCCCTGCCACAGCTTCTGATGATGAAATTCAGGATGTTTTGAATCCTTGAAGACCGACTAATGGAGATGAAATGAAACACAACATGGTATGTGTGACATGAAGCATCAAGTACTTAATATTAAGTTAATGTTATTTAATGAGAGGCAGAAATGACCTCGTGTTGAAGGATAGTTTTAGAGTTGCTGGTTCTGTAAGGATGACACAATGTTGTTGTGAAACAGAAACAGTGGTCAATTGTACCACATAACAGTAGTTGATAAAAACACTGTGAAGCACACTTCCTGTCTGTTTCACTGATAACTGATTGTTTCACTCCCCGGTTCTTGTGTGTGTGTGTGTGTGTGTGTGTGTGTGTGTCTTTGTGTGTGTGTGTGCATGTAAATTACCCGGTGTCCTCCATTATGCAGCCAGTCCACGAGTCAGCACAACCACATTCCTCTGCAGACAGAAGAAAACGCACAAAGAGACAAAGGCAGAGAGGAGGGAGACAGAGAAGTGAAATAATGCAGTGGGGGAAAAAAAGACATTGAATGAAAACATGCTAACATGAGTGTTTTTAACGCAGATAATCCGCTTCATTCAGTGGATTTAGAAGCTGAAGTTTCAGGTGAATCATTAAGAATTTCTTCTTTTTTTTCCCTCCACTGACTTCCTCACAGCCTCTCATCAAGATCAGCACATTTTGGCTCAGGAAGAGAAGACCTCGGTTGGTGTTTCTCACTTTGATCATGTAACTAAAGGCACAAGTGTTTCTCTTGCTTGACAAACTAAATCATTTTTGGACCACTTATTCCAAGTCAACCAGAGCATCTCTCCATCTGTCACTCCTGGCACAAGAGTTTACAGACAAACAAGAGGCACCTTGTGTTTTTATAGGCACCATCTGTTGTTTTAAATGGAAAAGGATCCACTGAAGTGACTAAAAGTTCAATGGGAGACAACCCCACTGTTGCAAATGTAAATAACAAAAAGATCATCAGAGTTCTTACAGTAGGTTGTTTTGATGAACCTCAGACTACCCGATGTACACAAAGGGTATCCAACCTTACATACAGTTTTAGCTCATGTGCCAAAATCTGCTTTTTTGGGGGGTTAGGGTATCTTCTAATAAGCATGAGGAATAAGGGGAAAACTGTCATTAATGCATCATTTATCAGAACCTCAGGATAATAAATTAAACTCATTTGGAGGTCAAGTGTGTCTATAGTAGCTTACAATAAGTGCTTCCAGTAATAAGTGTTTTTTTCTTTAAGGAGTTTTTATTTCATTTATTGAGAGTGCTTTGTAAGTCTTTTTGAGATTTTGTTTGAAAAAATGGATTTTGCCTTAGTAGTGTCTCCTATGTCCTCACTTAGAGGGGAGTTCATTAAATCACTATGGGCAAGAAGAGAGAAGAGTGTGTATCAAACAAGTGACCATAAGGTCCTGATTAAAGTCAAACTGTTCTCTATGGAATAATACAACCAAAATGTTATTCTGTGGTTTGTGTGATTTGAACGTTGTGCTTTTTTGCCCTGATTAGCTTCCCTTCCTGTTTCACTTATACTGTAAGATAACATGCTTTTTAAGTATACTTCTTTTGGATGCCGGGTCCCACTGGATGCCCAGGTTCTGAGCCAGGCTCTGCGATAGAGACCCCGCCATGGACAAGCTGGTGCCATACTGTGGACACAGCAGAGATCGGGGATTATTCACCTGTAAGTCCCACACACTGTCATTCAGAGTGATACTCTGCTAGACAGAAAACCTCACCTCGTTGACCCCGACGCCACGGCTCAATGAACACATGCCTCCAAAGTATGCCGAGCTGCTCCTGCGGTAGTGGAAGGTCACATTCCTGCAAGGAAGATGCAAGAAAACAAAAAGGTAGAAGTAACACAGATTTAAAAATTGGCTCCCAGCAGGTATAAAGAGAAACAAAAATATTTCCAGAGGATGTTTGGAATATGGAAATGTAATAACTGTGTTATAAACACAGATTGATGGTTTCATTTCCACTTTGAAAAGGACTTTCTGTATTTATTTATTAGATATAAACCTTTATTTTAACAGAAAACATTCAGTTGAGATATAAAATCTCTTTTACGAGGGAGACCTTCCCAAGACAGTAATCCAACAGTCCAACAAACAAACAGACATTAAATCAGACAATACATTTACAATACATTTACAATACATTTGTTATCATTTAGTACATTCCATTTCTATATTCTAACAAAGAGGATAAACACCAGGGAAAATAAATACAATAGACATTATAAATAAAGAATCATCAGACATTCAAAGAAAACCAGGGCTAAGAATAAATCATTTCCCACTATAATAAAGAATTTAAAAAAAGGGTTAAGTAAAAACATGTTGTTTGAATGAATAACTTACGAGATAAGGTGCACAGCATCCGCATGGTGCTTGATGCTTTGTTGTCGGTACTTGGAGAAATCCCGTAGCATTTCCAGCGGCCTCACACTGATAGGGATCTGATCCTTGTCGGTCCAGATCTCCACAGCAACGAGCACCACGCGTGTATTAAGTTGCTCTTTGAAGATCTGCCATTGATGCGTGCAGTGAATGGGAGGAATAAAGAAAGAGAGAGAGAGAGAGAGAGAGAGAAAGAGAGAGAAGCAACAACACAGAGAGAGGAGAGCAACAACAGGTGTGCATTTAAAGTCTGAGGGCAACATATATTTGTGGGAAAAACTTTAATACACATGATGTGAACACAATACAAGTAATAGATTTACTGAATTATAACTTTAAGAGAAGTCTTCAGCCATGCCATAATGACTAATGTATAAATGTGCAGATACATTGTCACAGAGCTGTGTTGTAATGTAGGATCTTATCCAATACATGAGCAACCTTATAGGAGAGGACATTTTATACTGGGCCACTTAGCATGCAGCCATGCTCTGTGCTCTCTGAGAGATTTGTAAACATCAGATCACTTATATTCTCTGTTAAGTTTAAAAGAAAATACAACCCTGCTGAGGTTTAGTAGGAATAAGCGTTAGAATTCACATTTTTAAGTAGGTATTTGAATGTAGAAGTGGACATTTTGACATGCGGGATGAGCTAAATGTAAAGTCAGGGGACAGCCAATTGAATTGGCCGGTGCCTCCTAATAGGACTCTCTGATGCATGTACAACTTGTCTTGTCAATCTCTATCCTATAGTTCAAAGAGCTTCAAAGTTACAGAGGCTGAAAAACGATTGTCTGTAAGTTAATACAGAAGCAGATCTGTGTAAAGCATTCAGTACACGTGTGTAAAAAAGAAACGAAAGATTCCACTCACGGCATCCACAAGATTCACCACTGATTTAGCAAAGTTCCTCGTGTGCTGCTTGGTCTTGTGTCGTTTAAACTGCAAGCACAAATAAAAAAGAACAAAGGCAAACGTATACATGTGTAAGCTGCAGTGACAGTCGGGTGCTACTTTCAATGATACAGCTCCCTCTTGTGGTTAAAAGTGATATAAAGAGGTTTTTTTTCTGACACAGCACATGTTGAGAAAAACAGTTTTACAGAGAGCAGCAGTTTCTTTTTTCTTGTTCTCAATGAGGACACGTACCATACTGTGGTCACTGACAATCATAACCTCCAAATACTTCATCTCGTCAAATGTAGTGCGAGGCATCTGCAAAGTAAAACCATCAGTAAGTCTCACCATCTCCACAAGGTAGACTTTGACTTTATGCACAACAGAAAACTCATTCCATTGACCTTGATTTACAACAAAACAAGGGCGGGTAGAAGTTTCAGTCAGAGGTGAGGTCAGACACTTACTGCTCGCTTTTTCCTGCGTTTTAGCCAGGACAAGTCATCGAGCTCGGAGAAGAGCTGCTCCCCCTCAACTGCCAACACACAGAATGAACGGGTGACATCGTAATACACATAAAAGATTAATGTCGGCGTGTTTCCACAGGGTTTGGTTTTTGTTATTTTCGTCTCCCAGAATATCAAAATTGTTTCCCTGAATTTCCAATGAAGTGCTGCTGAGCACGCTGAGGTACAGTAGAGTCATTCAACTTGGCAGAAATTAATTCATTAGGAGCACAAAATCAACTGCCTGATTAAAAAATCAAGTCTGACTCATAATGTGTGTGATAACACCAGGGTTTTTATATCTTTTTATTTTATCTATAACATTTTATTTATTTACTCTTGCTGAATGCTGTGGTAGTGATATGTGTACATCCCTCTTTTATGTGTATGTCTCAGCATATTCATGTATGTGTGTGCACGTTACATGTACGCATACTTGATTGTTTTTTCCTTCTTTTGTCTTCTATAGCCCTTCTGTATAATGTGCCATAGTTACCTCAAATACATACTGTGTTTATTTATTTTTGTAACTCGTTGAACGGCCAAGCTTAGTTTGTATTGTGTTCAAGTTGTCTCAAAACTCAATAAAAAAAGTTATGAAAAAAAAGTCTGTTTGACAGCACATGTGTTAACATTAACGTGTTTGAGTTTTTTCTTCAGAAGTGTTTTCACCTTGACTCGTAACAGGTTAGAGCTCCGTTGCTACAACCACAGGAATAACTACTCGTAAACAATACTTGCATGCTTTGTGGTGGACATAAGTTCAGGGTGCAGAGAGGTGTTTGGATGACTGGTGGAGGAGGTTATGTAACATGCTGAATTACGGCGAAAACCAAACCCTTACCCTGTTCCTCTGAATCATCGTTCCAGTTTAGGGAGGCTGCTCTTCTTAGTCTGTGAGGCCTTGCAGCTGTATCCTGCAGGATGATGAGGCAACAAGTGTTAAGAAACTGAGGAGGAGCTGCTACAGGCAGGAGGAGTGTACCTCCATTGAACTCTAACTCAAAATATAATGTTGTGGAGTAAACTTAGAGCAAATAAAGAAATAGAGCTGTGTGCCATACTTGGTGTCTGAAAATGTAAACATTACTGTTTACAGGAATAACCCAGACTCTCATCAGGCCCACAGTCAGTAAAACATCAAAGTAATGTGAATGCTGAACTGTTCTTTATGCGTTACATTAACGCCCACTGGACTTTAAAAATGTTTCTTCCTTACATGCACTCTGTGAGTAGTTACACACATTAAGATTTTTTTCTCATAGTCCACTGCACAGCTCCTACATTGCACATTTTTGTTTTTTTATTTTTTATATTGTATATTTTACATTTTTTAATTCTATTTTATATATTGTAATATCTTCTTATACTGTATTATTTAAGTTGTTGCTAGTTCTGCTTTATTTCCTTGTTAATTGTTTAGCACCAATACACCAAGTCAAATGTCTTGTATGTGTAAATGTACTTGGCAATAAACCCCGATTCTGATTCTGATTCTGAATAGTCAACATTATAAGAAATACACTGGTACTTGTCCTGTAGAGTGTTAGATAAGATGATTAAAACCACTTTCATGTCTGTTAGATAATAAACCCCTGCCAGCAGCAAGTGAACGTCAGTGAACACAAAGACTTTAAAAAGGAGCACGTCTCAGGCAGAAGATAACATCCACCTTTCAATTACACTTCTGAGGCGCACTAATGAACATGTTCTCTCAATAATTTAATCAACAGAAAGTGTTAAAAAATATTTTTATTTTATTTAAGAGGGGATATAGACCATTGTTTTTTTTGTTTTTCTGGCATGGCACAGGGACTTCCTTAAGTTGCATGGGGGGCTGCCAGGCAAACTCAAAAAGAAAACAGAACTCCAGGAAGCCTCTGCCTCCAGCCAAGACGATACAGTCCCACATGACCCAACAACACTCCCACACAGCCCTGTGAAACGCCAGTTTGTAGATGTAACACTTTCATTAATGAGATCAAGTTAAACGAATGTGATGTCTCCGGTTAATGTGTGTGCTTTAGCTGTGCTGATCTGCAAAGTCTGCAAAAATATGTGGATCCTGCTTCCAGTCCTTAAACAAACATACACAAACCACATGCCAGCTGTAGCTTCATAATTATCTTAAAACCTTTAGAATGGAGACAAACTAAACAAACAACCTAGAAGTGACACAAGAGTATTTTTCTAAATGTCTATGAGTAGTGTTGTAACTACATGGTTATATCATCGTGTATAACTTTCTGTGGTTCAAATAATTGTTTTGTGAAAGTTGAAATGCATTACAGCACATGTCTCTGCATAAGACTGATGTGATTTTACTTGAATGTTTTACATCTGTTCATTTGTCAAATATAGTGTCATTACTTAGATCCATATTACCCAGCCCTGCTACCAATACTGTGAATATAATAGTAGATGAGTACACATGTTATGTACTACTGAACAAGCTAATGCACCCAACTATATTGAATTTGTACTGGGATTAGTTTTGTCCAGACATGCATCATGTTCTTATCTTTTCCCTTAAAACAAGGTTACACTCTGATTATCATCAGCTGAAAATGTAGAAAACCAGAAGAGCAGAGGATGTTGTGTATGTGTGCTGGAGGTGACGCTACACAGGTTGCAAGATAGAACCTGTCTCACACATATTTTTGCATTTTTTAAGCAACAAGAACAACTTACGATTGAATGAGTCTGTTGTAAAGGCTCGATAAGGTACATATAGACTCCATCATCAAACATTCCGCTGCCCGGCAGAGAGAGAGAGAGAGAGAGAGAGAGAGAGAGAGAGAGAGAGAGAGAGAGAGAGAGAGAGAGAGAGAGGCAGTCAATATGGAGTCAATAGGAGCAGAGACGAGTGTTTCCAGAGATATTCTGAACACGACGAGGATTATGACACACGACTCTGCTGTGCACTTACTGCAGCCCGTTGCAGGTAGATAAGGCCACATGGGAGTCTTCGTTCCCTCTCACCTGGCCGTGGTAGTAGCAGTGCTCACCGCCCTGAAAGAAGAAGAAAGCAGAAGTGCTAATGCAGCATCACAGATCGACCCGGCAGATCGGCTGAAGACTGATTAGTGGCAACACAAAACATAAAAACTGTGTATACATGGATGGATCGCTAAGCAAATCGTGTCATATATTTTCGACTTAATTATCGAGAGTTTTCAAACATCTCAGAGGAGGTGAACAGCTTGTCTCACAGATGCCCGTTTGGTGTATTTGCAGTGCATTTTTGCAGGCGGTCTGTACTTGTTAAAGATGTGAAATGAATACACTGCACGGCGGGTACTGGAACTATCTGTGACTCAGCTGTCAGATCCAGGGTGAGCAGAGGACATCCAACCCCCCTCACTCTATCTCTCTCTCTTTCTCCACCTCGCTTCACCCAGCCCACGCTGCACTGCTACTGCAGAGGGCTTTCTCTCCCTCGTCATGTGACCACAGCTCCAGCAGGAGGCTGCAGGGGAGCGAAACCCTGCTGATTCAGCTACAGTGTGCCCAGCCCAGCCCTCTGCCTGAATCAGCAGCAGCAGCAGCAGCAGAAACCATCCCTCATTCCCAAACTGATTTCTTCTCCTCCTTTTTTTCACCTCTATCTGTCTGTTCTGTAGATCACATACGTTTCCACTGGTGAAGAAGTATTTATCTATCTATGTTTTCATCTCTCTATCATCTATGTATCTCTGTGGTCACGCCTCTTTAAGTACATTTTGTTCTTTTTCTTCCTCTGCAGAAACCATCTCATATCTGGATGAGAACTTTAAGTGACAGCAGACATGTTAAATTCAATAAAACCAGTTGCAGTGACAATAAAAGACAAGATGCAGGCTGGTTTACAGGAAAGGAACTCTTAAGAGCAGTTCTTGTCTTATTTAAAAGCCTACTTCCTAAAGATAACACAGAGTATATCTGTGCCTTTCACTTCACTGCCAGTGTGCATGACTGTACAAAATACAAACAGCAGGACACATTGTACCAGCTGAAGGAAACACAGAACCAGATGCAACCAAAACAAGTAACATATATAAGAAATAACTACAGAAGACTTTACCTTTGACGTAACAGGCTTGCCCCCCTCAAAGTGGATTTCGACATAATCTGAAGACAGCAAGTCACTGTGAACACAGAGATTACAGCTGGTCAGAGTGGAAGAATGGGATGTGGTGACAATAAAAAAACACACAAGAGTGGGTCTTGACTTTGCTTCATGTGACTCTGACATTGTATTTTGAAGCTAGCGGTGAGCGCTGCTTTATGTAAACAACAACGCTCATCACCACTAGGCCCCGGATGTGCCAGCACAAACACTCCCATGGCATCTCAAAAGAGCAGCGCGGATGTTAAATGTTGCCTGCCCGCAGGAAGAATAATGATGCATTTACTCCTCATGATTAACTAACACAGGAAGAGGCTGCACAAACAAAAGTGCATGGGTAAAATAAAGGATCCTTTTTTTTATGAATAATGTAATAACACAGTGCAAGAGATGAAGAATTCCAGAATCAGGAACTACATTTTTTTTTCTTCCTCCAAAGAATTAGATGAGAGTTGGAGAATCAGCACACATAACAGGAACAGAAACAAATCACTGCATCAGAAAGCTGCCAATGAAGTGATAAACGTGATAAATGATTGCAATTGTGAGGCCTCGGCTTAACCTTGAACACAACGTTCCTCTCGGCAGTTCCTGCTAACTGAGTCAGCGTCCCTCACTGTTACCCACACCCACACCCACACACACACACACACACACACTCAATCTGTTAGCTGACAGCTGACGTCAAGAGGCTATCATTTCTGCAACAACTGTGCTTTTTTTTCCTGAGTAACCTTGCAAATCAAAAACATCCTCTTTCTTCTCCATGGACGTGTGGCGGTGTCCCGACACACAAAAAGAAAACGGGATGGAAGAGATGGATTGGGTTGTTTGACTGAGTCATGAGTGGGACATGTTGGAGTGATGCTCAGCAGCACGTGAGCAGGAAGTGCACCATTAAGAAAGGAGAATCGAGCCACGAGCGGTGTCTGTGAGAGGTTCCTGCGCGAGGGGCTATTTTTAACCTTCATGGATGAGAGAGGGCGAATAGAGTGGACCATGCTCGAGTGTACTGGTGTTTGTATGGGTATTTGTGTGTGTGTGTGTGTGTGTGTGTGTGTGTGTGTGTGTGTGTGTGTGTGTGTGTGTGTGTGTGTGTGTGTGTGTGTGTGTGTGTGTGTGTGTGTGTGTGAGAGAGAGCGGTAGACAGTGTTGCAGGGCATGGTGGTTTAAGGTAATGGATGTTAGTGTATCCAGGTGTGTTCAGATGTCTTAGAGGTGTTAAAGTGTGTAAAGAGCAGATGAAGGGATGCAATGTGCAATATATGATAAATGGTAAATGGACCTGAGCTTGTAAAGCGCTTTTCTGGTCTTCTGACTACTCAAAGCGCTTTTACACCTCAGGTCACACCTACACATTCACACACTGATGGCTGAGGTTGATAAGAAGTAGCGGGAGCCCAAGGACACAGCGGACATGTTGCTGCAGAAGTTTGGGTTCGAACCCCCAATCTTCTAGGTTGAGAGACAACCGACTCGACCAACTGAGCCACAGCCATATGGTCTGTAATGACCATACAGGGATTCAGATGATACTATAATGATACCGTACAATATCTGAAGAATATAACATTAAAAGGTTGAGTAATGTATTCATTCACTAGATTTTGGTGTCACCTCTTATCACGCTTCATCTCTTAACTTCTTATCTCCACTGTCAACGACTTTATCCCGCTACCATCTTCTTTTATCCCGCTGTCTTCTTCTTCTTTTCCTGATTATTTTGCATCCACTTTACCCTCATCCATGTCATGAGCAACACACCGTAAGGAGCCATGCAGTAGTGACGCTGTGAGATAAATCTCATAAAAAGAGTGACATTCTATTTTTATTCAAATATTGCTATTTAGAACCAGTGTTTGAATAAAATTTGGACAGTTTTCTTTGCATTCTCAGGACCTCTTTATGCTCTCTGTCACCAAAGGCTCGGACAGAAATTGGGAAAAGGGCTTTTGGGTACTCTGCACCCTCAGCATGGAATCTGTTGCAAACTGACTTGAAGCTCAAGAGCTGGTGTCCTTAAATGTTTTTAAATCTAAAATGAAAGACATGGAAGCCGATTCTATAGGATGTCGATGTTTTAGCTTGGCTGTTTGAACGACTGATTCCCAGATATGACTCATAGATTTTTCTATTTTAATCCAAAATGTTGTGTTTTGTAAATTGTACTGTGTCTCTCTTTGTGTGTCCGTCTGTAACTTTGTGTTTTTGCTGCTGCCTGTCTTGGCCAGGTCTACCTTGAAAAATAAGTTTTTAATCTCAAGTGGATCAACCTGGTTAAATAAAGGTTAAATAAAAAAATAATAATGGTATCACACAAGTTAAAATGAGGATAAGTTACCATATCGATATGTTTTCCCAACCCTAGAGGAGACTGAGTGCTACAGGAGAAGAAGAGGAAAGAGAGACCAGAAAGGAGGTTCTGTACAGAGCCTGATCAAACCCAGCTCTGAATCCTCTAGCGACACATTACGTTCATCTGAATTCCCCGATCAGTCAGTATGTAAGTAATCTTACATACTGACTGTTTTGTCTCACAAAATGTATTCTGGATATAAGAATCATGTCAAATGTATTTTCAAAAGTAATAAGCTCCTTCCTTGGTTTACAGTCAGAGTTACAGTAAGGTAAGCCGACAGAGCAGAACCTTTCAGCAGGTTGCACACACATATCTATATTTAGATCAGTACTGTTCTGTCGCAGCTACAACACCATGCAGAATCCAAACCCTTGTTCTCACAGAAAAGTTAGCTCATGTATCTCACCTACGATACAAGCAGCCAGCTGGGAATCAAGGTCACACTTTCAGGCCGCTCTGCCGCTCTATAAAGAGTAACTGTTGTATTCTGTGGCCACTCCGGAGTGTTTGACAATGTACGGGGACGACATCTGTTAAACATGATGACTGCGAGTGTGTTCTGTGAGATGGAACTGAGAGATGCGTGTTTGATTCCCCGCTGCGTCCATGTTTGTGCTATCTTATGCTACGAACAACGCACGCAGAAACACAAGAAGTGTGATACATGAGAGTATTTCACCTCGATCATACAATAGTAGCATAGACATAAGAGGTAGATATCACTTTGCCTCTACATTATGTGACCTTGTGTACTGCACTAAAAGATAATATTTACTGTAGATGGATGCTTACAGCTGCAGACCTCTGAAGAGTCCTTAAATAACACTTATACTTCAACAAGGAAACATAATTTGTTTTTTTCTCTAATTATGACTTTTGCCTTTAAAGTACTTGGCATCGGATGGTGGAGTGTGTGCGGTACAAAAGAAGTAGACAATAATTGTGATTTATGACACTTCCTCTATGGAGGCTCTGTTTGCATTGTTAAAGGCTTTATATGTGATTTTTTGATCCAGCAGATGTCGCCCTTGAGCACCGGCATGAAACCAAAACAACTCGCGCTGCATTGTTGTGTTAGCTTGCTAATGCTAGCGATCTTTATTATGCTCGTATCTTCACACTGCATGTAAATTTACCTGAAATGAGCGTGATCTAGAAACACAGTTAAGCAGTGAGTACAGTATGTTATTCTTCTTTTCTCTAGTCCCTCAATTAAACAACTTTTATACACGAGGGGAGGAGTCAGCCGGCCGTCCGGGCGATGTAAACAAAGTGAAGATAGGACTCTGAAAACTCTGAAAACATCACAGACAGTAGGACTCGGGTGTTACACCCATTGTAGACAGTCATGACTCACAGAGTTATTTTCAGAGGATATACTTGATTTATATTACATTTAAGTGTGAAAAATCACATATTAAGCCTTTAAAAGAAAAAAGCTGCTAACTATAGACTGAATAGCAGCGCGTATAGACTGTAAGTCCAACAGCACTTAGCTGTGTAGACAATATAAAAGTACAATATTTCATAACAGATTCCAGCTCCAAATCACATTAAGGGACATGAAATTCAATTAGCATTTGAAAGTCCTTGTTCACATGCACATTAAGCCTTCACATATGTACAGCAGCTACTTTGTGAAGAGAAATCAATATCATTGAGTGTCCGGAGCCTTATGTCTCCATATGGGACAGTGATCAGACAGACCAAAGCCCAACCGTCTCGCTTGACTTCTTCTGGTTTGATTCAAACCAACAACTCAACCTCACTGAAATGGTGACTTTGGGTTTTTGCAGATCATTTTCTTAAACAGTTTTGTCTTCATTTGTTGTCCGGCAGCTGAAGTAAAACGGCTCTTAGCACTTCTGTTATCAGGGCGCTGACATATTCAGTTACAGTTCCGCTGATGACATTATCTTTCGACCGGTGCAGCCGTTAATCAAATATATCAGTATGGATCATTTACAAACAGCAGTCATCTACATAAAGCACGGGTGATTCACGAGTGCTATCTGTTCTCGTTTTAGCTCACACAGTCTTGCACAAATAGATCCTCTGAGAATGTCTACACGGGTATAACACTATGGAGTCTCACACTGATAAAGTTTAGGAGATGTCATTCACTGGACACATACAGACATCTTGTTATTTAGTGAGTTTCCCTGGGTGATGTGTGTGAGGTGTGATGTGGATCTCTCCAACTCAACATTTATTCTAATTCTAATCGTGTTCTCCATAATATAGCTTACAGTGTTCATTTACTAACAGCCAGCCATTGCAAAACTAAACCCTAAAAAAACAGCTTTCATTTCCCTTTAATGTCTTTGTAGAGTTTGCTGCAGCATTTTCTAAAACATCCCCTGAGAGAGTGTCAGTGTGGATCTGTCTGCATGACCGTTTGGTCACTTTGACATGGTTTCTCTATAACCCGAGGGTGATACAGATGTCTTACAACCATCTGCAACATCACTGTAACCATGACAACAGATGTTGTTATGAGAAAAACACTTTAACACAGAACTTTCTGTGATCAACTTAAAAAGATACAAAATATAATCAAGTCGATAGTTACAGGAGGAAGAAGAGGAGGAGGAAGAGGAGGAGGAGGAGGGGGAGGAAGAGGGGAGGAGGAGGAAGAAGAGGAGGAGGAGGAGGAGGGGGAGGAAGAGGGGAGGAGGAGGGGAGGAGGAGGAGGGGGAGGAAGAGGGGAGGAGGAGGAGGAGGAAGAAGAGGAGGAGGAGGAGGAGGAAGAGGAGGAAGAAGAGGAGGAGGAGGAGGAGAAGGAGGGGGAGGGGAAGAAGAGGAGGAGGAAGAGGAGGGAGAGGAGGAGGAGGAAGAGGGGAGGAGGAGGAGGAGGAGGAAGAAGAGGAGGAGGAAGAGGAAGAGGAGGAGGAGGAGGGGGAGGAGGAGGAGGAAGAGGAGGAGGAGGAACAGGAGGAGGAGGAACAGGAGGAAGAAGAGGATCACGCAGACTTGAAGTTCAACAACAACTAGAAATGTGTTAAGATGAAAAGAGATTTCTGGTTTCAATATTGTGTACTTCCCTCACTTCCGACTATTGTGTCTCCATGAACTTTGCTAACCAATCAGCTGTCATTTTAAATAGTAGAAACTATTGTAGCGAGCTGAGGAGGGTTTTTGACAGCAGAACTTGGAGCCATAACTTCAGTCCTTATAGCTAAAATGAAGAGCATAGAAACAAAAGCAGAACTTACTTGTTCAATGCTAGATCCAGAACAAATCGTGTGCCAAACGCCTTCAACTGGAAGCTAGCCTGGGCAAGATGCACTGCCTGTAAGAGGGGGGGGGGGGGAGGGGGGGAAGAGTAGTCACTGCAGATTGTGGCAAGTGCAAGCTAGCTAATGGCCTTCTTCAGGCAACAAAATCCTCTGGAGTCCACTTCCAGCATCATCTTCAGCACAGTTAACAGATGTGGTGGATGGATGGCAGATGGTCATTTGCAGTGGGCAAGCTGGAAGAACGGCTTCTTCAGCATGGTCGCTCTGGCACCCGTCCAGTTCTTGCACACATAATGAAACGTATCGGCTAATGTGTTGTGTCTGATTGTGATTGGTGTCTTAGCTTCGTCTGACATTTTGCAGTGAAATGACATTGAAAATGGAGTTGAGGTTTATGTCATGATATCATATGGACTTCACTTAGAGGCCATGACTACACAGCAGTAACCAAACACTCCACCTACTCATCACAATTTTAATTTTCATTAACTCCGTATTCTTTTTCTTTACTGTGTTTCATGAAATACAAATTCCTTAAACCTACTCAGCTATAAGTCCATTCCATGATTTAACTTATTTCCACATCCCATCCTATTGTCAGTGCCGGCCTACCTGGCCCTCTGTGCCTTGTGTCTTGGTCCTGGTGTCCAGGTCATGGTAGGTACTCTCCGACTCCTCGTCCAGGTAGTAGATCAACCGCGATGGGTAGGTGATCACATGCTCTACCGCACGGTGTGTCCTGTTGTCTGGAGCAGGTGCTGCAGTCGCCTGTTGCTTTAGCAGAGCCGACACTGCGTCCCTCTCAACCTTGTCTTCGACTCCTTGAGAAACTGCCAGAGAATTGGAGGCACACAGACATGAAAAACCTGAGCCGTCCAAACACACAGAGCCAGCTGTCATCCTTTATACCCGGACACATTGATGATACTGAGACAAGTGGCCAAGGTGTCATTGCTGTTCTTCTAGTCACATTACGGTATGATTGGTGACATGATGTAGTAAACCACTTATGTTAAGATGACATGAATTACAGAACTGTTTCATTTCATTGAGAGGTACTTTTATCTGCTTTGTGCCAAATTGAAAAACTCTGCAGGAGACAGAGTGCATTATGCAATGCAGACAACAACAGAACATAATAAACTGCACTGGAGTTAAAGACTTTAACTGAATGTCAATTCAATTGTGCAAATCTTACATGATAAGAGTTGAATTTTTTAATGCTGAACAAAAGGTGCTGAGATGGTTTAGTCTGCCTCATGCACCATCAGACGCCGCATAACAAATCAAATAACTCCCAATCTATTTTTTGGGAGGGGGACGCAATGCTGAGCACCTGCAGTACATCGTGCTATCTAATTTTAGCGCAAGACACAAAGTAAAAAGGTCTATTTTGAAACATGAAAGCGATCAAAGAAGCCAGCAGGCTATTGCAATACATACCGGATGACGCTAGTGATGGATGAAGCCAAGGCGAGAGGATGCTGACGAGCAAAGTGGCCAGAAATATCAAATGCATGATTCATATTTGATAACTGAAATATCTCAGTATCAACACAACAATGCAGTAAATAGCTTGGGTCCCATCGTGCCGGAGGCGGTGCCGTGCTGAGGGGCTTTCTTCATGGATCCAGGAGGCACCGGATGCTATGCTGCTGCTGCAGTAGCTGCTGAGGAGGAGGAGGATGGGAGGGTGAGGGGGAGAGGAGGAGAGGAGGGGGAGAGGAGGAGAGGAGAGGAAGAGAGGGAGGGAGGAGGGGGGGAGTAGAAAGAAGGCGGTGGCCAGGCAGCAGCAACTGGAAGTCAAGCGGCAGACTCCTCCCTGTGTGAGGACAAACATGTCCTCCCTCCCTCCCTCCTGGACCACAGGAAGCCCGTACCGGTTAACTCAAAGGCATATTCTAACAGACGGACTGAACCAGGAAGTGTACCCGTGACATTGATGAGAGTAAAATAACATTAAACAAAAACACGATAAGGTTATTAAACATTGAAATAATTTAACCAAATGGTATGCGTTTAGCTTTTGTTGTTGAATTAAGGAAAAACTGGTAGGCCTATATGCTTTTCTCAAAATATGTATTCAGCTTCTTCTTAAAATTTGACATTTTTTTATTAAAATGTTTTTTATTACTGCTCCTTAGCAGGGAAAACCCCTAAAAACTGTCGGAAAGCAATTCCATATAGGCTATTGCAAAAAAAAAAATCATACCACAAGTAAGGTATTGCATTCATAATAAAACCAAAGCACAAATTTGGAGGTACTTGTATAAAATGCAGGCTTTATAAACCATAAAGACTCATTTATTAGAAATAATTCTTGAGTAGTAAATGTGTATGTGTGTATGTATTTATTTATCTGGTTTAAATAAAGTTAACCAGCCTATTCTCCCCTGTTGCAGAAGTTTAAGTAGCCTATTTTTTAATTTTGACATTCAAAGTACCAACAACTACATAGAATCAGAACATTTAATTACAATACATTTTATTTTATAATGAAGTAAGATTTGGTTCTTCAACATTCTTTTTTCAATTTGCACATTTTATTGTAACAGCACCAACCACCAGTCAAATTCTCAGAAATTCCATCTCTATGCAGATTATTCCATATCAAATTTAAAGTTAAGCTACCTTGCCTTATGTGCATTCAAATGGGCTCATCTGCATTGAAAAGTAAACATTTTGAACAGAAAACAGTGAAGGAGCTTTCCAAAACTGGAAACTGGTCACAAGCAGATGTATTAACAATGCATTAATTATAGCTGAGTTACATTTCTGTGCAATTTTGAATGTAAATGTCAAACATAAAGCTCTTTATTTCACCTGGCCCCTCTCTTCTTTTACAGTTCAAATTGGCTGCTCTTTAGAAGCTCTCTCAAAGTAACTTGGGAATCAAATTAGGTTGGTCAGTGTGTAGTGTTTTAGCCCCAGATGAGATCTGAACCCTGTACAGATACACGAGGAAAGGCATGAATGCTTTGTGTTCTAGTGATGATAACTACTCTGTTAAGTTTCCCTAAAAGTTCCAACAGAGACCCCCATGTACACCACCCAGTTAGTCTTTATCTAAGATAAGATAATATCTTCAAAGAGGACTATGAAGGCCATAATCAGTGCATGGCATTACTTAGGTTGGATTGTAAGGGTACTGAACAACAGACACACACAGAGACACACACACACACACACACACACACACACACACACACACACACACACACACACACACACACACACACACACACACACACACACACACAGAGAGACACACACACACGGATAGCCAAGGAAGTGACAGCTCCCCCTCAGGGCTGAACAGTCCGCAGAGGGATGAGATGGTCATCTTGGGTCGCTGGAGATCGAGACAACAGAGAAAAGGCTGCCTGGCTTCCTTATGAAACAAAAAGGGACGAGTAAGCAGCAAGACAACTCCACGTTAGCCTACTTCAGTCTGCATCAGTTTGGGTAAAACTTCCGTTCATTTTTCATTTGCAAATAATATCACTAATTATAATAAAATGCTTTATTGTCCCCCAGGGGGAAATGTGTTTGTCAAAGCTTTGCACAGTTGATACACAGGTATACATGATGACACGGCACATGAAGAAAACATACAAACAACAGGAAGAAACAATATGGCCAGTCAGCGTGGAAGATATATTAAATTAATACAGTATATTATATTAAAATAAATGTTGGAATTATAAAATTACTTAACATGCTGTCCTTCTTGTTAAAAATATGAATAATACTACATACTGTACAACATATTTCATGCATAAAATGTTCGCCATAGAAAACTTTTTGATTAAATAGTTTAACATGAATGATACATCTGGAGATAGTGTTGAAATAATAAGTTTTACCAAGTTCCTTTATCATTTTACAGGACCTGCCTACACATCCAAATACAAACCATGAAGGTCTACCAAGTGTATCATGGACCTACATGACTACTAAGATTAAACAGATTTACTAAAACTAGTTGAATTAAACTGCTTTAACAGTTATTCAATAGCCTAAGTTAATGTCTTCATGATACTATTACCCTAGTATTTTTGTTAATGTATGTCTTAAACTTGTATTTGTATGGTGTGGTATTTGTACTAAAGTCACTTTTCCGATGAAGGACATTTCCCTTAATAATAAGGCCTATACTTTTACATAGCCAAAGTATTTTTTATGTATAAGAATTTTACCAGATTTTTTTTGCAGTGCACTGTTGCATGAGGCTACTTTTACTCCTTAATACAATTTTCAATTCAGCACATTTACTTTTAATGGTGTATTTTAGTGTTACTGCTTTTACTACATTACATACTACATGTTTCCATGTAGGAGTTTAAACAAAAATGCAGTATTTTTCACACAACTTGAGAAATGTATTTAAATCTATAGACTCTCACTAGTAATCTTGTCATTTTACAAAATGGTACCAGAATAACTACATAGATTTTTTTTTGTCAATGCAGCACTTCTTTTATTGACGTGTTTAACTGTGTAGTAGGCCTACTTTAAAAGTACAAGGTGTAAATACGACAATTTCCTTCATCTTGACTGAAGCCAAGAAAGGAATTGGTCAATACACTGGCTTGACTGAAGCTGTTTCATGAATTTCAGAGGTAAAAACTGATAGTCAACAAAAAAAGGGGGCTAGATTGAAACTTTTCCGTTTATCCACTGAGGGGGGAGCAGGCGCTGAGGGTTTCCCCTGCTGTTATGAGAAGCAGCCGCAGCCCCTGTGAATGAAAGCATTCTTCATTCCATGCGGCTGACCAATAACTTTTCTTCAGTCCGGGTGTTTGACGCGTCAGCGCGGCGCGCCCACCGCACAGCTCCGCCGCCCCTTCACAAACACCAACACAGTTTGACTTGGATGGACTCGCGGAAAGACTACACACATGCTGCAGCGACACTTCAGTGAAAAGGAGTTGGGAGTCAAGGCCCGGCAAAAAAACAACGGAGGTACAAATGCTAAGTTAGCAGCATCTTTCATCCGGGAGCTGTCGGGGTTTTCATCCAAAAACTTCTAAAAGGGAGTGCTGCACTTTTGGGTAAGCGATGCACTCTGGTCTACAAAGCCTAACAAACGTCCTGAATAGTTCATACATTACGTAGCCTACGAGGCACTTGTAATCCTGTGAACAGTTATTTCCTAATTGACAGGCTTTTTTGGTTATATGAATGCATGTTACGTGCATGTTAACAGATGTGGTAAGACTATCGGCTTGTCGATTGAACTGATTCTTCATTCCGCATTTTGTCCATGTTAGTCTGGTTATATTTGTGGTCCAGGTTGCCTTTTGTCCTATCTAATGATAGCCTATATGTCCCGTAATTGTAGCCTCCAGTGTCTATCTTTTTCTCTTTAGACTCTAAAGCTTATCTGTAAGTTAGTTTTGCTGTTATTTAGGCAACTATTGTTGTCTTTGAATTATGGTCTTTTTATTGGCTGCACTGATTCTGTATGTATCACCTCGTCTGTGTTGTCTTTCACAGTTTGTCTGATCAGAATGCACAGGCTTCAACACACTTTTAAGGCACTTATTATTGAACGATGTTCTAACCTCCAGATGTGATTTGATGTTGAACAGATATTTAAAGTTAATAACAGACTGTAGAGAATGAGCTGGTATGTAATATCATATGAATGAAGGAAAACATGCAGGTAATGTGATGTAAATGTGATTTCAGTAAAATCTGTAAAACCTTTTGGCCTTGACAATCATACAAATAGAGGTTATGTGTATTTAAATATAACATTTCACCCACTTGAGCAGTCTGTAATAACCTTGAAAAAGGCAGACAGTGACATGCCACAGTGCGTTTCATCACCCACACATCAACACATTTGCGTTCACATTTTAACTGTGCAATAACAATACAGTTCTTCCATGTTTAAAAAAACCACTATGAATCATCTTTTGATGGATCTTTTCTGCCTCCTCTGTTAGGCATCTCACTGTCCACACTGTTGATTTGAATGGATGTTGACACTATGTTCCAGACACACCCAGTCATAACAAGCACTGAATGATCGGAGAGAAGGGCAAGACAGGCGACTGGATCCTTCTGGAGAACAGCCTGGCATCAAAAACAAACTGAGGTGAGAAGACATGATTAGAATTCATGCTGATTTTTAAAAAAAAGTTTACAAACCATTGTCACAGATCTTTCACCACAGAGCCACTTGAAACAATGGGTGACCTTGGCGAGGAGTATGGAAACTACACCTACGACTATGACCTGGAGTACGGCGACTTGGAGGATCTTAAAGTGGAGCACAGGCAGAAGGAAACAATGCACATTATCTCAGTAGTCGTCTACATTATCTCCTTTGTGCTCGGACTGATTGGGAATGGGACTGTCATTTGGGTGACGGCGTTTAAAAGCAAAAAGACCGTCAACAGTGTGTGGCTGCTCAACCTGGCCATAGCAGACTTTGTTTTTGTGCTTTTTCTCCCGTTCTACATCGATTACATCCTGCGAGACTTCCACTGGGACTTTGGTGTAGCCATGTGTAAGATTAACTCGTTTGTGTCTGTGATGAACATGTATGCTAGTGTGCTCTTCCTCACTGTGCTCAGCGTAGACAGATATGTTTCTCTCGTGCACCTCGACTGGTCCCAGAGGCGCCGCACCATGGGGAGCGCCTGGGTTGTATGTGGCTGCATATGGATGCTAGCTGCAGCCTTGAGCTGCCCTGCGTTGATTTTCCGCGACACAATGCGCTTACATGACAAGGTGGTGTGCTTCAACAACTTCCATGAAAAGGATGGACACACGGCGGCCATGAGGCACATTATAATCGTGATCATCCGCACCACTGTTGGCTTCCTTTTGCCTTTTACTGCAATATGTGTGACAAGCATACTTCTGACTGTCAAAGTGAATCAGTCCAGGGGCTCGGTTCGCGTTTCCAGTTTCTCCAAAACCGTGTCAGCTGTAATCCTGGCCTTCTTTTTATGCTGGGCACCTTTTCATACTTTCAGCTTGATGGAGTTGTCCATGCATTCCTCATTTTACTTACACAACATACTAAAAGCCGGCTTTCCTCTCGCCACCAGCTTAGGCTTTTTCAACAGCTGTATTAACCCCCTGCTGTACATGCTCATTGGAAAAAAGGTGCGTCATATCCTTAAGCGTGCATGCCTGGACATTACTAAGAGTTCACTCAGAGAACTCAGCCAATCAGTCTCCGCCACTGAGATGGAGTCTGTGCCAGAAGTTCACCAGAACTGGGTGCCAGAGGAGTCTGTGGAGTCATCAGCTCTATGATTACAGCCATTATCAGACTGAAGAACATAAGGCTAAGAGCGGCTGTTACTTAAATAAATAAATGTGGAATATTATCATAGCTGTTCTTTCCATCTTAACTGTCAAGGTTTTCCAATTCTGTGTCCTTTTGACAGACTTAAAACTCTATTTGGAAAATCTATGTTGAACTGTGTACAATGTACATACTGAGTTTGTATCGTCTGTTTTTCCCATTTCATAATCCAGTGACTCTCAGAAAAAGGGCAAGATACACTTAAAAAATACTTTCAAGAGAAAAATATTTGATTCTAAGTCTCTGCTCCAGCTTCTCAGCTGTGATTAATGCTTACATTAAGATTTTACATTTTCTTTCTTTGGGTGGGCAATATTTACTGGACAGAAAAAGGATTTTGACAAGGTCACCTTGGGCTCTAGAAATTGTGATGAGCTTCTTACAATTTCTGTAATTTCCTGACCAAGAGAAGTATCGTTATCTTAAGCAATCATAAAAGCAATAAACGGTTACAGTTTTGTGACAAATATATTTTAACAAAAGTATTGTTGTATTCTTAAGAAATGGCATCTTTGGTTCTTGGAGATGTACTATGTTGAATATATCTCTTTTAAGTCTAACATTGTGTTTATTTTTATAGACTTGCTGCTAGTCACCTTTGTATGTATTGTATAAGATTTTAAAACTAGTTGAGAGTTGTATAATTTTTTTATTCTAATATATTCCAAATAAATACATTCTTCTGAACATCTATTGTACTTTTGTTTTGGCATCATCATTTTATGAACTTGTTGTGAAGGGTCTGTCATTGTAACCTCTTAAAAATAATAAGCTTTGAGTTTTATGTAGACAGAATAGATTTCCAGGTGGATTTCCGGAGGCCTTGTTAGTAGGCGTCTGACACAAACCCAGATGGGCACTTACTTCCATTTCCTAAGGGTGTGTTTTGCAAAGCCATTTCCTGTTATTTCTAACTTTGACTTGAACAGATGACTGTGAGGTTAAGAGATATAGTACCATCCTGTGTCAGGGAGGTTGCTTGGCTGTGGACAAAGAAAAAACAATTTGACCCTCATCAAAAGAAAAACGGACTACAAACCCACTAACCTGTGATCCTCCAT
Source organism: Labrus mixtus (assembly GCF_963584025.1). NCBI lineage: Eukaryota > Metazoa > Chordata > Actinopteri > Labriformes > Labridae > Labrus > Labrus mixtus. The sequence continues at coordinate 26,978,346 of NC_083624.1, forward strand.
CTTTTGAATCCTGTGCTCTTTTAATAAGTGGTTACTTAAGCCTCATAAACTAATATTATGACCTGATTAAACTGATAGTGAGGGGGAAGACCTGCTCTTACTGCCACACTGCCAGAAGCTGTCACCACAGCCTGTGACACACATTAGTGTAAATGAGATGAATAGCTGTTAAGAAGAGGTTTACATTAACACTGTAATGGCTGGTGTTAAATAACTGGACGAGTAGATAAGTATTTAAAGAGGGGAAGCCTACCTATTTGGATTATTGTATAGCCTACAGGATTACTTAATCCGTGACGCAGCACAATAACAAGACAGAGGCGCAAACTGCGTAGCAGGCAGTCTGACGAGGACACACACTGACAAGGTAAGTGAACAGTCAACAGTGTTCACTAAGTATTATTGTTAAACCTACTTAATGTTTTAATGTACGGACACATTTGATGAGTTAGATATGCACGTCTGCGGTGAAATAAACGTAAAGGTAACCGGCTTTAATTCAGATGTTACGTTAGCTTGTTTGTAGCTGGGTAAAGTAACTTAGTGGGGTTAATACTTAATTTAACATCGTAATTACAGTTTAACGCGGTGGCAGCTGATAGTTTATAATACGTCATTACCGCAAGCTAACGGGTTGCTAACGCTATATTGAAGTATTTAAATGTACTTTGCTAACCCTCCTTTATCCAGCTGTTTGACATGTCGTCAACATTACCTGTCATGTTCATTTAGTAGCAAAGTATTGCTTTTTATAGAGCTCACTGAATACTTCAATACTGAAGACGTGATTTTTAAATTCGTCACAACAGAGTTTCGCTGCCCCTGTTATAACATGTTAGCCAGATAATTTACATAGTTCATATGAATTACTGTCGTCCAGCACCAACTTTGAAGCCTTGTTGACACTTAATGAATATGTGGGGAAAGGTCTAATGTTAGCCCTTACCCTGCTTCTCTTCTTAGCATGCTGCGTTTGCCTGCTGTGAGCCGGACTCTCTTTCCAGCAGCTATTACCAAAGGAGGTGCAGCTACAGCTAACACTGGTAACAATATGCCACTATATCATCATCAGCAGATTAAATGATCATGCCCTCATTGGGAACAATGTGTGCCCTGTATATCTGCAGAACACACATTTGTTAATTGTGTGTTTTGTGTTAGGAGACTTGTCAGTTTCTCCCACTGATGGATTAAAGGCAGGATTACAGCTTTGCCTGCTACCAAATTTGGTGCCAGGCTGCTGCTGCTGGCTCAATTGAGCCAAGAGTTGTCAATATAATTAGTCATCATTACTTTGAATAAAAGACGACTTAATTGTAGCATGGTGTGATAAAAATCATGTGAATTGTTTAACTGTTCAATTGTTTTTTGGATGAAAATAAATCAAGTATTATTTTCTGTCTTTCTTGAAGCTCGCAATGTAGCTACTGCAGCAGCACCTGCCAGTAACCTGCTGGAGGTGTTTGTGGATGGGGCGCCTGTCATGGTGGAGCCAGGAACCACAGTGTTGCAAGTAATGTGGTTAATTCATGCACACAGTTGCACAAGACAGCTAATAAATTGTCATCCTAAGTCACAATATTATATTTAATACTGACTCAATATTGTCACAGGCATGTGAGAAGGTAGGAATGCAGATTCCTCGTTTCTGCTACCATGAGCGCCTGTCAGTTGCTGGAAACTGTCGCATGTGTCTTGTGGAAATAGAGAAAGTTCCAAAGGTATGTTTATAGGCTGTATTTGTGTGTTTTTGTTTATGTTTTGGTGCAATGCATGTCTTTCACTATGTATTTTCCTATTATGACAGAGATAAATCTGTGACTATGTAAATAATAATTTACATTCATCTTATAGCCAGTGGCTGCCTGTGCTATGCCAGTCATGAAGGGTTGGAACATTTTAACCAACTCTGACAAAACAAGAAAGGCCAGGTAGGAAAAAAAACCTCCCAAATAAGACATTGTAAAATTGTGGTTCTTAGCTAATCTTAAAAATATATTTTGTAATATTAATACTGGTCTGTAATGATACCCAATTCTCTGTGGATCATTTTTGATTGATTGATTTTACACAGAGAGGGTGTGATGGAGTTTCTTCTGGCTAACCATCCATTAGACTGTCCAATTTGTGATCAAGGGGGAGAATGTGATCTGCAGGTAAAATGTATCATTTTTCTTTCACACTTGTTGTTCTGAAATATTTATCAGCTTGCCTAACAGACTGGAGTGTTACTTTGTTTTAAGGACCAGTCCATGCAGTTTGGCAGTGACAGGAGCCGCTTCACTGAGGGCAAAAGAGCTGTAGAAGACAAGAACATTGGCCCTCTCATCAAAACCATTATGACTCGCTGTATCCAGTGCACTCGCTGCGTGCGGTAAGCCACACATCAATTATATCTAGATTAAGTTGAGATGCTGTGCAAATTTAGAATAAGAAAATAAGTATTACATTTTTTTTGCTTGGCTTCCTCCTTTTTTTTCCTTCTACAGCTTTGCCAGTGAGATTGCAGGGGTGGAAGATCTGGGTACCACTGGCAGAGGTAATGACCTGCAGATTGGGACCTATGTGGAGAAGATGTTCATGTCCGAGTTATCTGGGAACGTCATTGATATATGCCCAGTGGGAGCCCTGACTTCTAAACCATACGCGTTCACTGCTCGCCCTTGGGAGACCAGGTTCTTGGATTTTGCTTGACGTATTATTTACTTCTCAGGGTGACAGGTATGTTTTTAAGCTCATGTACTCTATTTGTTTTTTCCGCAGGAAGACTGAATCCATTGATGTTCTGGATGCTGTGGGTAGCAACATTGTTGTGAGCACTCGTGGGGGTGAGGTGATGAGAATTTTGCCTCGTCTTAATGAAGATATTAATGAGGAGTGGATTTCAGACAAAACCAGGTTACCCAATTATCACACAAAGTCCCACACAGACGTAAGCTTTTGGTATGATGTTTGCATCTTTGCTGAACTCCTCCTTGTTTCCATCCTGACAGGTTTGCTTATGATGGTCTCAAGAGACAGAGGCTTACTCAGCCAATGGTGAAAAATGAATCTGAGCAGCTGGTCCCTACAACCTGGGAGGATGTGCTGACTCGAGTAGCTGGAGCAGTATGTTATTTATGACAAAATGACCCGTAACATTGTATGATAATTTTCAACTCAGATTTCAACCTAGCATGTGTTTTATTTAACAGTTGCAAGGAGTTGAGGGAAACGAAGTTGCTGCAGTTGTCGGAGGTTTGGTAGATGCAGAGGCTCTTATTTCCCTGAAAGACTTGCTGAATCGTTTGAACAGTGACAACCTGTGCACAGAGGAGGTGTTTCCAATGGCTGGAGCTGGGTAAAGACCATAGAAAGAATATTTTGAAGATGGGAAAAATCAGTTGAACGAGAGCTGAATTTAGGTCTGTGTTTTGACCCTGTTTAGATGTGACCTGCGTTCAAACTATCTACTTAACACCGGGATAACTGGCATTGAAGAAGCTGACGTGCTGCTTCTGGTTGGGACAAACCCACGCTATGAGGCTCCTCTGTTCAATGCCCGAATCAGAAAAAGGTAGTCCTGTAAATACAGCATCTATAAACGAAGTTGGTGTCAGGGCAAAAATCTTAATGTGCTTTAATGTGATCTTGGTACCTCTGATTCAGCTGGCTTCACAACGAGCTACAAGTGGCTCTTTTGGGGAAGAAAGTGGACCTAAGTTACACATACGACCATCTGGGGGAGTCCGGCATGGTTCTTCAAGAAATTGCGTCAGGAGCTCATCCGTTTTCCCAAGTAACACTCTGAGATCTATCAGTATTGCAATCAGTGTTATCAGGTACTTTGAGTGTCTCTTCCTTATATTGAAATGTTTGCTCATAAAGGTCCTGTCTAAGGCCAAGCATCCTGTTGTTGTGGTTGGAAGCAGTTGCCTGCAGAGAGAGGATGGGGCTGCTATAATGGCTGCTGTCTCAACCATTGCTCAGAACACTCGCGTCAGCAGTGGTGTGGAGGAAACCTGGAAGGTTCTCAATGTGCTTCACAGGTCATTGTCTTGAAAATGTAGCCAGTAAGCTTATGGTGACAGAACAGTGTTCAAGTGGGATATTTACTGTAATTTACTCTGATAACTGTGTCCTCAGGGTTGCCAGTCAAGTCGCTGCCCTTGATCTTGGGTACAAGCCAGGAGTGGAGGCTATCAGAAAGAACCCACCCAAAGTTCTCTTCCTGCTAGGAGCTGATGCCGGCTGCATTACTCGCCAAGATCTCCCGAAGGACAGCTTCATAATTTATCAAGGTCAGCTGGTTTTACTGCACAGCAGCAGAAGCTGTTTCATTTACATTAATTTGCATGTGTCAGCTAAGAGTGGCAGTTTAATTTCATTGTATATGTGCAAAAGGAGAAATCCTTAGTAAATGAGTAAAGTAAATAAATGAATGCAGGTTCTTTATGCTTCACAGTAACATCACTTAAGCAATATAAACACCAACAGAGATTTTATCACCACAGTGTCTGAGCTCCCATCACAAATCACAAAAACATCAAATAAGGGAATATCTTATGCCCAAACTCCCCAGGTCACCATGGCGACGTTGGCGCTACAATGGCTGACATCATACTTCCTGGAGCTGCATATACTGAGAAATGTAGCACCTATGTGAACACTGAAGGCCGTGCCCAGCAGACAAAGGTTGCTGTGACTCCACCGGGCATGGCAAGGGAGGACTGGAAGATTATCAGAGGCATATCTGAGGTAAACTACAATAATATATAATCATGACACTACATGGCGTTGAAGAAAACTAAATGTTGTGCCTTTTTTTAGCTTGCTGGAGTGAAACTGCCATACGACAGCCTTGAAGAAGTGCGGGATCGACTGGCAGAAGTTTCCCCAAATCTGGTTCGATATGATGAAGTTGAGGAGGCCAACTACTTTAAACAGGCTAATGAACTGTCAAAGGTAAGCTGTTCTCTTCCTCCAGCATGTGTCCAGATACTTTCAGAGAAGGTACATTTATTTTAATATTAACTCCTTAAATTATTTTTCCTCATGTTGTTTTCTTTGATGGTGATACCTGGTTATTGTCTCCTAGGCTGTGAACCAGGCTGTCCTTTCTGAACCTTTAGTGCCTCCACAGCTTACTGTGAAGGACTTCTACATGACAGGTGGGTCGCTGGTATTATATTCATTACCTAAATATTATTTTCATTTTTTAAACTTCCAGGGAACAACTCAGTGTATCAGTTTCTTTATTTCAATGAAACCACGTTTACTTCATGATTAACTTGCAAAGTCATACTAGATTTTATAGCTTTTATTGCTGAAGCTGATCGCTGTAATTATCAGAGAGAATGGTCTAGACCTGCTCTTTTTGTAAAGTGTCTTGAGATTCCATTTGTTGTGAATTGGCGCAATACAAATAAAGATTGATTAGTTGATCAAGGGGTGTGTGTATGGCAAGCCCTTTTAACATTAAATCATTAGCAGTAATAGCAATTGTAGATATCAATAATTGCTTTTTGACATATAAGAATTCCAAGCCGACATATCCACAATGTAAATTTCACGAGTAACAATTCTAATGACAGATATCTACAATTCATTTTTCACTAGTGGAAATGTTAATTGTAGATATCTGTAACTTAATTACAACCAGTCAGCTTGTGCCATTGACTTCTATTCAAATCAAATTACAGAAATCTGTAATCCATTTTTTACATGTTGTAATTCAATGTCGACATATCCATAATGTCATTCTAATTCATGATATCTACAACTCAGTTCTCACAAGTTAAAATGTTAATTCTTGATATCAACAATTTTACACGAAAAAAATTAATTTGCGCAGTGGTTAGTGCATGTGCCCCATGTGTGGCGCCT